>NC_087214.1:75210896-75213396 GCF_015104395.2 Macrobrachium nipponense
AACTGGATTTCAGGAAACCTATTTGCGTCGTACGTAAGGAATTAAGAGTTTATCTCTGCCATATATATGGAACTGGAAGTCGAGGTATAATCCAGTTTTAATTGATACGATAACTGAGAGTTGTTTCATATTTAGCTGGGAGCATTGGCTAGTTTTCAGTATAATCTTTGAGGCCTAACGCATTCGCTATATGTATATGTTACACGAATAACCTGTAAGATATATATATATATATATATATATATATATATATATATATATATATATATATATATATATATATATATATATATATATATGTGTGTGTGTGTGTGTGTGTGTGTGTGTGTGTGTGTGTGTGTGAGATGAAAGGGGTTATAATTAATGATGCATTTAATATGGCAATGTGATGTGCTGTGACCTTTTTTGAATGCGCAGACTACCCATAGAGAACAGTCCGAAGCAACGACCTGAGAAAGCTGATGAATCATTTCTGAGATGGCGTGATATGAAAATGCATAGTTAAGCAGGTCAACATTCGTCAGTTCATGGGGTCTTGTTCAAGTGCCTTTAGAAACTGGTTGTTACCAGTTCTGTGTGAGTTCATATGTACATGTACGAACTGTGCCTATTCTTAATGGCATCTTTAGCCAAGTCTATGGGGAGACTTTCAGAGACGTCCATGAGAGAAAGGCAGAATGCTGGGGATAGCTCTGTGAAAGTTTATTTACTTCTGTGTGTGAATTCTGGGCTGGAGATGGGTAAGTGTTATATTACTTTAGCCAAAGGGATGGCTTGTTGTTTGTTTGACATTTGTAAAAATGTCATATTCCATTTAAGCTATTGACTTTGACTTTACAAGTGCGTATACTTAATTGTGTGTTCTGCTGTCTTTGTAACAGACGATTCTGGCAAGGGGAGCGAGAGTCCTAGGGGGCCGAGGGTCCCGTTTGGAAGAGAGATAATTGGTGTGACTAATTACTGATTAAGACATTTACATATTGGGGGTTTAACTAAGTTAGCTAGTCTGTGAGACTTGAGTTATAATCTTTCCATTGTTAAATAAATTTTATATTTTTCCATATCTCTTACTCTCATTTGATGACCTGTTAGAATGGAGAGAGGTGGAGAGAGAGAGAGGTTACGACTCGAGAGAGAGAGAGAGAGAGAGAGAGAGAGGAGAGAGAGAGAGAGAGATTGTGTGTTATCAGTTTGCCTTAACGCTTCGGGTTTCACGCATACCAAATAAATACGAGATTCTTATCTCGTAACATACATATATATATATATATATATATATATATATATATATATATATATATATATTATATATATCTATATATATATACTTTTGTTTAGCTGTTCAAGGCTCGAGAAAAGTAAATCAATGAAAACTTAAGAAATGAAATAAAAATTTACGTTAGAAAAAACCGCGAAAGAAATTAAATAGCTTAATGTTAATGCTAATATACTTATATGTACATATGTATTAACATTAACATTAAACTGTTTAATTTCTGTTTTCTTCGTGGCTCTTTATGACGTAAGTTTTTTTTTTTTTTATTTCGTAAGTTTTTATTTATTAGCTTCTTTTTTCCGTGCCTCGAGCAGCTTAACAAGGTCTTTTCGCTCCTGATAGGGGATTACCGTTTGTAACTGACACCTCGCCCGTGGTGAAGTTCGCCTCCTCTGACTTCGTGTGCACGAGCAGTGGGCAGGGGTGTTTGTCGTTCGCGCTCTCGCCCAAGGAAGGTCTTTTATGAATAGTGTGGAAGAAGTCGATGAGTAATGACAACTTTGGCAGTGTATTCCTCTAGTGGTGTTGTGTTTTTGTGGCAGACATTATGGAGGATTCTTCTGTTGAAGTCCTCAGTGATAGCATCGTGGAAAGTTCTCTGGTCTTCAGTATCTGCTGAAATAAATTTCCTGCGGGTGTTAGCGAGAGCCATTTTTGCCCTTAGCTGTACTGCCTCTTTACCTGTCTGTACTGCTTCTCTGCTGTACCGCCTCTTTACATGCTGCTGTATTGTGTCTGCTGCATCGCCTCTCTACCCGCGGCTGTACTGCCTCTCTGCTGCATCGCCTCTCTACCTGCTGCTGCCACCGCATCTCTGCTGCACTACCTCTCAGCTGTACTGACTCTCTACCCGCAGCTGTACTGCCTTTCTGCTGCATTGTCCCTCTACCTGCTACTGCATCGCCTCTCTGCTGCATCGCCTCTCTGCTGCATCGCCTCTCTACCCGCTGCTGTACTGCTTATCGGCCACGCAGCAAGGTAAGCTTGCCTTTAATGGCCTGTTATTTGTAAATAGGAAAACCTTTTATCAGCTGTCCTTATTGTCTGCATGGTTGTGAAAACTGTTCTGTGCTGCTAACAAAGGGTCCATGTATGATAGACATTGAGTAAAATCGTAAATATATCATATATTCAAAGTTGTAAATGGTGGGATTAGGGCTGGCTTGTGACACTTCCTGTCGCGTATGAGAGGATTACGTTATTGTGTGACGAACTGACAAATTC
>NC_087214.1:75225896-75229205 GCF_015104395.2 Macrobrachium nipponense
ATATATAATATATATATATATATATATATATATATATATATATATATATTTATTATTTATACATATATAATAATATTATATATATATATATATATATATATCTATATATATATGACTATATATATTATATATATATATATATTATATATATATATATATATATATATATATATATATATACTATATATATATATATATATATATATATATATATATATATATATATATATATATATTATATATATATATATATATATATATATATATATATATATAATGTCAATATCTTCCACAGGAGAAAAGAGAATAAAATACTCTAGTAGCTCGATAATTTCGCCTTCCACCAGGCCTCTTCGTGTTATGAAGATTATATCTATAGAAGATGTCCACGCGTAGTCTTCAAGCCTTCCTTAATCTTTACCCTGAATTACTCCAGTTAGTGTTTAACTACAAGAAATCATTACTATGTGCTCACAGGAAGAAAATGCAGTTCCAGTTTTTAAGAAGTGGCAGCGAAGAATGTGTTATTCCGAATTCTCTTGTTACAAAGTGCCACCGAAATTTGAATGGAAACAGTTTTTGAAACTTGGAAAATGAAATACTGAAATTACACACTGATAACGCTAAAATAGAAACCAGGCAATGTTTTAGAAAAACCAATCGCATTAAAACTGAATTGCTAAGAAGTGTACCACAAAACTTTGTACATAATATTCTTACTTGGGCATACAATCACCTGAGGAGGGAAATAAATAAGGTAAGAAATCTCCACACTAGAAAATTATCAAACCTTATTTCACTTTCCCCATGGAATAATTACGGACAAAGCAATAATGCACTTAATCTTTCATCTAAAATCCTCTCCAACAACGAGAAAACAACACTCGAATTAGGAATGAAATTTAATAATCCTTCAAAGAAACCAGACATACTTAAAATACAGAAGACCTTTGAAGAAAAGGAAAAGCATAATCACCAACACGAAAACAATGACAGACTAATTTTAGCCAAGGGAATAGTGTACAGTACTTATATTAAACATATTGATTGCTGTTTTTTTTCCAAAACGTTTGAATACAGCACTGAAAAATGTCAAAGGAGATAACGAACTGCATATTACCAGAGCAGATAAGGCGAACACCATAGTCATCTTAGACAAGCATACTTATGTGGAGAAAATGAACAACATATTGAACGACCAAGACACCTATGAAAAACTAACAACCAATTCCGTACAAAGAGTCAACGCAGAATTTCACAGGAACCTCAGGAATATTCTTGGAGATAACCAACACCTCATCAGCAAGTTCAAGCATTCCAAATCTAAACTACCTTACTCATACGGAAGAGTAAAGACCCACAAAGATGGTTACCCCATGCGACCCATCATCAGCACAATAGGAAGTGTACAGTATCGTCTTCCTAAATTTCTCGTAAATTTGTTAAAACCACTTGTAGGAACTATATCTAACTCCCACATTTCTAATTCAGTTGAATTTGTTAATGTAGTTCAAAATGTACAAATTAACCAAAATTGTTACATGATTAGTTTTGATGTACAAAGTTTATTTACCTGTGTACCAGTTTTAGATCTGCTTGAATTTTTAAATATGGAACTAAATAAATGTTTTTACCATACCTGTTTCAGACATTTTGAAATTAATTAGACTTTGTGTAATAGATACAAGTTTTGTTTTAAATAATAGCTATTATAAGCAGAAATTTGGAATGCAAATGGGCAACTGTTTGTCTCCTGTGTTGTCTAACATATACATGGAATTCTATGAAACTCGTATTGCCAACAGCATATTACCAGATGATGTTTATTAGGTTAGATACGTGGATGACACTTTTACTGTTTGGAATGTAAACCACGACACTGCTGAATTTCTCTCTGATCTTAATTCCTTAGCACTATCAATAAAATTCACCATGGAGAAAGAAGCAAATTAATTTTTTAGATACTAAAATAATAAGAACAGCTAATGGCCTAAAATTCAAAATTCACAGAAAAGCTACAAATAACAACCTAATGATCAATGCAAAATCAACCCATACACGCAACGTGAAGTACATGGCTTTGAGATGTCACTTTTTAAGAGCACTTAGACTAGTTAGCCCTGAATATTTAGACGAGGAGATTAGTATCATCACGAGAATTGGCATGAAAAACAACTTTTCGATCAGGGAAATAGAGGAATGTTTATTCTTAGCTAAACAAACTTATTATAGAACAAACACCAAAAAGGAATACGATATGAGTAGTACTCTGGTTCTCCCATTCCACCCTTCATTCAGTGACATTGTTTATCCTTTGAGATTATTAAACTTTAAAGTAGTGTTTTCTTACTCCAACACAGTAGGAAAGACAGTTATTTGCAACAGCCCCAAACAAGAAGAAGGCATGGTTTACAAAATACCTTGTGAGTGTGGCAAATTGTACCTGGGACAAACAGGAAAAGATATCGATAAGAGAATTTCCCAGCATCGATATTGTGTAAGAACAAATTCTCCAAACAGTGCTGTGAACTTACATGTACAAAATTGTGGCTGTCCTATCCTTTGGAACAAAACAGAGACATTGTTTAAAGAAGAAGATATGATTGCAAGAAATTTGTTAGAAGCAGCTTGCATATGTTTTAGCAAACAAAATAACTTTAATATAAGTCAGGCCATATATTAATTGGACGATATATTCCTTCATATTGTTTCCCAACAGTACAAATTCAGAGAACAGTTTAAATAGCTATTCACCAAATCGTTGAATAGTTTTCTCTTTTTAAATAAATAAAGAAATTAGACTATTTAAGAAACCTGTCTTATAAAAAAAATTTATGATGTTAATTGAGAAATCTTTGCTTGCAGTTAGAACACTTTTCATTTTTAAATTCCGTACATAAATTTATCTTTATTGGGTCCAATTGGACATTCAACGAGTAGATGCTGCACTGTCATGGGTGCTTGACATCTATTACGCTTTATTGGGTCAGCATGTGGTGTTGACGTTAAGTGACCATGCGAGATTTTCTGTGTCTTATACGGAGCCTAGTTAGGATTACCTCTTTTCATCTTTCTTTTTGTGAGGGTCCGCCATGCATACACTTCAGTTTTTATATGTTTAACCTGTTTGAATTGCTGATTTGACCATTTGTTTATGATTTAAACAACCTAATTTTTAATTTGACAATTATGTTAATTTTATTTTTTTTTCCAATGGGAAAGTGTTTATGAATTTTTGTAATGCTCATTCTGTTTCGTTAAAATAAAGCACTTGAAGAGGCCTGGTGGAAGGCGAAATTATCGAGCTAC
>NC_087214.1:75232205-75242205 GCF_015104395.2 Macrobrachium nipponense
TTTCCCGTGGAATTCGCTTATTTATGAAGTCCCGTCACGTGCATCTTTACTGTGATTTTTCATTTTCAAATCATATACATATGTTACGGCCATTTTGCAAAATTGGTCATTTTACAAAATTGCCGGCCATTATGCAAAAGGACATTCGTGGTCATTTTGCAAAATGACCTAAATTTCGCAACATTTTGCAAAACGACCAAGATTTTGGTCAGTTTACAAAATGTCCATACAGCAAGCAGCCAGATGAAAAAAAAGCGAGGGAATGATAAAGCGTAGTGAACATCACAATTTTTATTCATTTTTCAGAAAATACAACTTTCAATACATCAAAAACGTATAAAGTTTAGCAAGTAAAACTAGTTGAATGCACACAAAGTACTACGTTGGTCGTCTTCTCCTGGCTTTCAGCAGTGCCTTACTGACAACAGTGTCACCAGACAGCTCCCATTACTATTGTGGGGGAAGGGCGGGGGGAGGGATAATAAGTGAATGATCGACAATTATACAGTACAATTACCCGTACTGGGAAACGAGTAAACGAACCAATATTATAAGAGATGATTTGCAGAAGTGAATGACAAGCTTTTTTTTCCATCTGGCTGCTTGCCGTATGGAGATTTTGTAAACGGACCAACAATAATACTGTTTATTTTGTAAACTGACCAAAATCTTGGTCGTTTTGCAAAATGTTGAGAAATTTAGGTCATTTTGCAAAATGACCACGAATTTGGTCCTTTTGCATAATGGCCGGCAATTTTGTAAAATGACCAATTTTGCAAAATGTCCGTACATAATAATTATATAATAATATTATATAAATATATATATATATATATATATATATATATATATTATATATAGATATAAATATAATATATCATATATATATAATATATATATATATATATATATATATATATCTATATATATATATATATATATATATATAATATATATATATATATATATATATATATATTATATAATATATAACTATATATATATATGTATGTATATATGTATATAGATTTGTGTGTACATGTGTTTCTGTTCGTGTCTTCATATCTAATAATAACAATTTTCAAAGCACCATACCAAATCATTGTGGATTTTGTCGTAAAAATTTAATCCTAAAGAAGTTTCATTTACAAAATTATGCAGTAATTTGACCCGGGTGTTTAAATACCCGTTTCCGTAAAAGTGTAAAATCACAACAGTTATAGTTTTTTTTTTACAAAATTAACACGATCAGTTCTCAAAATAAGTTAGGTATAACAGGGATGCCATAATTCCCTTTCTATTCATAGCTAAAGATAATAAGATAAAGATTAAAGGCTTCCTGAGGCACGAGACTAAAAGTGTTATTTTTTCATCAGTTATGGCTCTTCGAAATGGGATGTAAGGTGAATAGTTCATGAAGTCCAGGGTGGAACAGGACACCTTCCTCTGTTATTCATATAAACTGAACCAATTTCCTCTTGTTTCTTTTTTTATTTTAGCTCACAATATGTTCTGTACGAGCAGGATACTGAAAATTATTTTATATTTTTAGGGAGATAAGTAGAATGGTATTATAAAAAGTAAAACAAAAGGTTGGATAAGAGAGAGAGAGAGAGAAGAGAGAGGAGAGAGAAGAGACGAGAGAGAGAGAGAGAGGAGAGAGACAATAATTTTCTTGCATGTACCCATTGGAGGTATTCAATTTAATCTAGAAAGTATAGTTTCTTGGTACACGGTTACAATAAATTTAATTAAAGCTCTCTTGTATGTACCTATTGCATGTATTCAATATAATCTCGAATATAGTTTATTGGCCCACAGGTACAATAAAGTTTATGAAAGCATTTTCTAAATAAAAATTACAGATTTTGATATCATCATTTGAAAAACCCTGCGGGCAAAACACTTCATATATCACTACCTTGAAACGTATAGTACAACTTTGCAATTTGTAGGTTACATTTCGAGAATGTAAAGAGCTTCAAGTGTTTTCATTAGAATGAGTTTTCACAGTTTATATTTCTTTCATGAATTCATTATGAGGTGCTTCGCACGCAGCCAAAAACCTCCGTATCATCAGTAAATAAGTTTTGTTTACGTTTCATAATTATTCACACGAGTAAAATGGAAAGCAAATATTGCTTACGTATATTTTATTCATTATTTAATTTTTTTATCATAAGGATCCCTTTTTGAGTCTCTTTTCAGGTAACCGTTTTTATAGATCGACCTTTCATATAATAATCAAATTATAAAGCAGAAGGAGAGAAACGACGATATGATTTTATATATGAAATTGATTTTTTATTCACTCTAAGAATTGAACCAGAAATTTATGACAAAATCAAATTATTAGTCACGAGATAAACCACAATATGATTGAAATATGAAATTGATCTTTGATTCATTCCAGGAATTGAACCAGAAATTGAAGACAGGAGAGAAACCACAATAATATTGAAGTATGAAATTCATTCACTGTAAGAAATATATTCGCAATTGATGGACATAATCAGATGTAAATCAGAAGGCGTAAACCGCGCCATGAATTCAATATGAAACTGATCTTTGATTCACTCTAATGAATTGAACCAGGAATTGATGACATAATAATGACATATAAGATTACTAATCGAAAGAGAGAAAGCACAATATGATTTGGATTTAAAATTGACCACTGATTCACTCTTAGAAATATACCTGGGATTGAGAACAAATCATTGAAGTGGGAACGGGCCACAGACAGTAAAATTAGACATCTTTAACATTAAAGGTCCAGAAACACTTGAACGGAATGAGACAGGGACGTGGAATGTTTTTACATCCTCTGTTAAGCAATTTACCTCACGCAGAGGGAAAACTCGAATCCCATTAAAACACCGAAAAAAGGAACGGAAAAAGTAATTAGACGCTGTGGGAAACTCCCCACCGCACCGTTTGATGCTGAGAGACTCTCTCTCTCTCTCTCTCTCTCTCTCTCTCTCTCTCTCTCTCTCTCTCTCTCTCTCTCCTTTAACTAAGGTTTTATGAGACCAACAATGCAGACCACATTTCCTGTTCACTTTTCTTTGAATTTTAGCACTTCTTTGTCCATCATATTAAATCGACTATCAAGCGGTGAATAATTTATGCTTTACAAATACACTTTCCTTTAAGGAAGCATTTGAGTCTTAACCTTTAGTTTTAGGTTATATTACCTTTGATATGTATTATCTTGTTTTGCAACTGAACTGATTTCGTGGAAGCATGGCTCAACTCTCGTTTTCCTAGGGAAACTCTTCCGCACGAAAGAGTTCAACAAAACTACCTGAATGAAATATTTTTTGAAGCCATCTTGATTGAGTTTGCGAATTTGGGATTTCGATATACCTGTGGGTCCCTGCAGTTACATTTCACAACAGGGGAATCCTTCTCTACCATTCCCTGGACTTCAAGTGTGGTGCAGCTGGTCTAAATAAATGTCTCTTAGTTTGTTATTGAATTAAACTTATTGAACTAAGTAAGTAAAGTAGGGTCCGTAGGATCGAAAAATTTCGGCTGCACAGATATCAAGGTTTTATGACAAGACTGAAGACTCAAGTCCTCGTAGAGACATAGGGGCTTAGCAAATTATAATATTCAATAATTCAGGCTTTATTTCCCAGTTGGCTCCATTCATTATGCATAATGACAGGACAAAGATAGGGATTACTTTGCGAAATATCACATTCACATCAGAATCCTCCGAATTCCTCTGGTTGCTTAAAATGGCCAATTTGCTCCGTAATTTTGTAAAGATAAGTCCACCCAATCGTGACCTTGGCCATATCGTTTGGCTCTGGCATTCACTCCAGGCACTTAGGCTCCTTCAAGGGGATAGTCTTAAATTTTTGTCACCCTACTTAAATGGGGTTTTTGAGCTCGTGGTGGGAAGAGGGGGCGGGGTGTGGGGGGGGGGGGGGGGGGGGGGGCGGAGGACTGTTTGCCTAATCTTACCATTAAGATGATGCACTGCTTGCTTTAACCAAAATGATGATGATGAAAGATGGAATTCAACAGTGACATGTTAAAATCGTATTAGCATCTATCGAGCATAGACGTTAATAGTCGTTGTAACTACCATCGAATAAAAGTGGAAGAAGTGTAAAATTTACATATATCAAAAATACAAAGGAAGTAGAACGGACGAAATGGATGAAAAGTGGACGAAATGATATAGTGTTAATGACCTGCGGGATTCCTTAACTTCCTGTTCTAAATTTACCTTTCCACGCGATGTTTCTCAGGCTTATTTTATAATAGATATATTATATATATATATAATATTATATATATATTATATAATATATATATATATATAATATATATAATATGATAATATATATTATATATATTATATTATATATATTTATATATAATAGTTATATATATATGTGTGTGTATATAGAGATATATAATACTATATATATATATAGAATATTATTATATATATATATATATTATATTATTATATATATTATATATATATAAATATATATACTAATATTATATATATCGAATAATTATATACTATATATTAATTATTATATATTTATTATCATAGATATATCGATAATATAATACGTTTATAACAATAGATATACTATATATTATACGTATACATATATATATATTATACTATATTATATAGCTATTATATGTATATAATATATATAATAGATATATGATTATAGAGATTATATTATATATATGTATATATGATATATATATTATGCATATATATATATATATACAGATCATATACAGATATTATTCATATATATATATATATATATATATATTATAATATAATATTATAACTAATATATAAATATTATATATATAATTGCATCAAATGCAAAAGTTCAAAAAGGCAATAAGTTAACCGTCATTTGAGTGGTGCCATATATAATCTTTTCAAATAGGGCAGGGTGGGGGGCGGGGGATTCAGAAAAATCAAGCAATACTTACGAATCATACAATTTCCAAAGCATTAGTTTATGTGAAGGTTGTGATCATTTCAAAGAATGCAGAAAGTTAAGCCAAGCTCATAAATCTAATGTTAGTTTTATAGCTTTCTGAAAAGCTAACTAGTGTGCGGGCTTTGTCTGTCCGTCCGCACTTTTTTTCTGTCCACACTTTTTCTGTTCTCTCTCAGATCTTGAAAATTATTAAGTCTACAGGGCTGTAAAATGGTATGTTGATCAAGCACCCTACAATCATCAAACATACCAATTTGCAGCCCTTTAGAGACAGTGGTTTTTATTTTTTATTCAAGGTGTAAGTTAGCCATAACCGTGCTTCTGGCAACGTTAAAGGATAGGCCACCACCAGGCCGTGATTAAAGTTTCATGGACTGCGGCTCTTGCAGCATTATACAGTGACCACCGATAGATAGATCTATTATTATCGGATGCCTTGATTATACGCTGTGGCAGTTGTACAGAAAACTTGATTTGTACGGCGCATTTTTTACGTTTTTTTTTTTTCTATCTTTAAGTTGGCTTGGCGTTTAACAATAGACATATTCCGTAGAACTGACACTTAGTGAACTTTTTTCGTAGGAGTAAATAATTCAAGAAAATAAAATAGAAAAATAAAAAAGCTAGTTTGTGCAACTTGATAGATGGCGAGAGACCTTTACAGCCTAGAAGCAATCTAATTCTCTATTCAGTCAAGTTCCGACTTGATCCAAGGTGAAGTACAGCCGGTGACAGTGAGGAGATTTCGAGATGAGGTTCACTGTCGGAAAAGCGAAGGAAATATCGTCTGTACCACAATCAGAAATTTCTGTTCGTTTTTCCAACGATCAAAGGCGAGGAAAAAAATTGGCCTTCCGCGGCATTCAATTAATCTTGATAGGGAAAACGCAAAAACATGCCTGGAGTGAATTCCCTAACCCCGGCCCCGTTACTCTCTCTCTCTCTCTCTCTCTCTCTCTCTCTCTCTCTCTCTCTCTCTCTCTCTCTCTCTCTTAAAGAGATTCTCCTACCAACAGGTGAAACATTTTAATACGTTTACTCTCTCTCTCTCTCTCTCTCTCTCTCTCTCTCTCTCTCTCTCTCTCTCTTAAAGAGATTCTCCTACCAACCGGTAAAACATTTCATAAGATTTATTCTCTCTCTGTCCCTCTGTTTGTCTGTCTCTGTCTGTCTGCTCTCTCTCTCTCTCTCTCTCTCTCTCTCTCTCTCTCTCTCCTTTAAAAAGATTCTCCTACCAACAGGTGAAACGTTGTATGAAAGTTATTCTCTCTCTCTCTCTCTCTCTCTCTCTCTCTCTCTCTCTCTCTCTCTCTCTCTCTAAAAATTACAAAAAGACAAAAGATACGTACGAAGCCCTACACGACAATAGAAACATTAAAAATACATAAATACTTCACAATTTTATTCCCACATTGTAGTAAATATTCTAGTTAAAACTCATTTATGATTTTGTCTTAGTGAATCAGAGTGTAATAAAGATATATCATTATTTGATCAAACGAGCTTTCTGTTTTTTTTTATATATATATTTACAAATGAGCAACTAATCTACAAATCATTCAGGTCAACGACAATAAACGATAAGAATTAATTGTTTCAGCCCAGTAAAGCTTTTCATCTGTCATCCAAGTCAAGCGTCCGTTTCATTATTTCCTTTTTCCGGTTGACATATTAATCTCAGGCGCAAATCAAACTTTTTCTATTACAGAAGATAATTTTACCAAACAGGAAAAAATAAAACTTTCGTATGTTAAAGAGATTTTTTTTACAGCCATTTTTTATCACTATTTGCATGTGTAATACATAATGCTTCATGGGCTTGTCGTCGCCCAAAAATGTATGAACTCTGCAAAAAAAAGATGATATCAAAGATACGTGGAAATGAAATGTATTTTCAGTAAAGTTGTGATGATTACAGCTCACCGTTTAACAACATCTCTGCGTCCTTTCAATGTATAAACTTCATTAACGATATATATATATATATATATATATATATATATATATATATATTATATATGTATATATATATATATGATGATAGATATATATATATATATATATATATATATATATATATATATATATATGTATATATATATATATATATATATAGTATCTATATATATATATACTATGATATATATATATATATATGTATATATATATATAGATATATATATATATATATGTATGTATATGTATTATATATATATATGTATATATATATATATATATATATTATATATATATATATATATATATATATATATATATATATATATATATATATATATATATATATATATATATATATATATATATATATATATATATATATATATATATATATATATATGCATGTAAATACACACACACACACACGTGTGTGTGTGTATATTTATACGTATACATTAGATCGATCTTAAAACTCCACAACGACTGATTAGTGACCAGGCACCTAGCTGAGGTAAAATACGCTCAACTTTACGTACATTTTGAAGTTTCGTCATCCATGGAATCAATCATGTGGAGGAAATTTATTACCAAACTAAATTTCCTTACCTTCACTGGATTCACTAAAACAATTTCCGTGTATTGAGATTAAGTGTAGTTTACCTCAGTTAGGTATCTGACCATTAATATGTTGTTGTGGTTGACTACAAAGACGGGAAAGAGCAAGGAGCTAAACACTTCATCCTGAAAGACTTTCATTATGAAGAAATTACTATACAATTTATTGCAAAACTAAAACGGGGTAATTATTCACATAGCTATTCATGGCTCAGTTGAAAATTGTCCGCATGCAAAGATTATAAAGTTGTTTTACTTCTTTGAATTTTTGCATCAAGCATATGTAGAAAAGTAAAAGGAATAATTCATAATTGGTTGGTGTGTCTGAAGGCCCAACCAAAGCCTCCTTTATCTATAAAACTTACTTCATTAACGAACTTGTGACAGAGCACAGGCAATTTTATCTAAAACCAACCAACCACTAAAGTATTCTTGTTTTAAAAAATCCTTCAAAACCAGATATGAAGCTAAATTTCTTCAAAGTTTTTCAAGTTCGTGACAAGACATTAAATTTAGACAATAAATTTATTCACTTAATACACAAAGAACTGAGTTGCCCTGTTTCCTTTAAACTGGAATAAAATACACACATACGCGTGAGAAACCGTGCATTGTAGGACGCTGTTCCCTGAAGAAATCCTGTGAGGTGTAGAATTCTTGCGTCGTGAATTCGCGCTCAGAAGCAATTTCATTCTTTTCTCAGGTGAAGTATGGATGGAGAGAGGAAGGTGTTCTCTACGTATTGATTGTTGGGGAATCGAGGAGAAGTAATGACAGAACACTGGAGGAAAAATTTTATCGGGTTTCCTACGATCAAAGCTGAGAGAGGATTCCATCGAATTCAAAAAATGCTTATTGGTAAAAATGCGATAAACGTGCCTCGAGCGTGTCTCTCTCTCTCTCTCTCTCTCTCTCTCTCTCTCTCTCTCTCTCTCTCTCTCTCTCTATAGCAGCCCTCCAAAAACGCAAATCTTACATCCAGTCTCTGCCGCTTTTTGACATTATATCAACTTTACTCGAGTCATTTTTGTTAAAAAGTTTTTTCTAAACACAAAGGTCAACAGGGATTAAAATTGACATAAACGTATTAATTTTGGAAGAAAATATTAATAAAAAAAAAATTTTATTATATAAAAGCCATTATCACTCAAGTGCAGGAGTGACCACTTTTCAGTATATTTTAAACAAACTTCCCCTGAACAATTCAGGAATCTTTTCCACTGTCCACATCTTCCCCGATTTCACGGAAGATAATATTGATGACGATAAACACCTTGAATACACTAGAGAGACAGTTAGGATAACTCAGCCTTCGCCAAACCCCTCCACTATTTATACGCGTGGGAAGACATTGCCTCGCTTCTGCTCTGCAAGAAAAAGAATCGCGGAATTGCATCGCATTGTCCCCCTTTCAGCCGGACCGAAATAAGCTTGCTTGGGGAGATTTCATGGTCTGCGAGAGAACCAATTCCATAAAGAAATCAATTGAGTCATAGGATTCTCCGGTTTCGAAAGCATTTGCAGAGGCAATTTGTGTAAGTGTGGGGGTCGGTCGCTCGCTGGAAGTTTCGATTGCGTCCCAGGTAAAAATAACACACTTACCACATTCTGAGATTTCAGGCAAAGAAGAGAAACGGTAATATAATTTCATTCGTCTATGTTGTTGGATTTTCTCTTGTAAATGCAAAGCAACAGACAAGCAAAATTGTGAAAGTAGAAAAATGGTTTCAGGGATTTAAAATTATTTTGATGGCTATTGAAGAAAAAAAAAGGAAAACGTAGGAGAAGCTTACCAACCCTTCCTCCTACACAATCGAAATCTATGCTCTCTCTCTCTCTCTCTCTCTCTCTCTCTCTCTCTCTCTGCTCGCAATCTCGCTCCATTCGTGCATCTTTGATCCGAGGATGTATAATTGGACACGTTATTCAGTAATTATTCCCTCCTGCTGTTATTATCAGTTACAAAATTCCTTTTCCCTAAACTCTCTCTCTCGTCTCTCTCTCTCTCGGGCGTCTTCTTTCTCTATCTCTCTCTCTCTCTCTCTCTCTCTCATTCGATGCATCTTTGATCCGAGGATGTATAATTGGACACGTTATTAGTAATATTCCCTCCTGCTGTTATTATCAGTTACAAATTCCTTTTCCCTCTCTCTCTCTCTCTCTCTCTCTCTCTCTCTCTCTCTCCTCTCTCTCTCTCTCCTCTCTCTCTCTCTCTCTCTCATTTAATGCATCTTTGATCCGAGGATATATTATGGACTCATTATTAGTAATATTTTCTCCTGCTGTTATTATTAGTTAGAAATCTCTCTCTCTCTCTCTCTCTCTCTCTCTCTCTCTCTCTCTCTCTCTCTCTCTCTCTCTCTCGTCGGTGTTTGTGGAAAATTTACTTACCTATGTTTACTTAGATTACATTCGCACATTACCAC
>NC_087214.1:75251139-75261139 GCF_015104395.2 Macrobrachium nipponense
CTTAGTCAAGTTCCTGAGTGAAGCCGACTTCAAAGGCTCAAACGGTGGCCCCATGAAGGAACTTAAGCACCACATCTAAGTTCCAAGCCACTGTATCTTGCGGGAGCTTAGTGGTTTCGAAAGACTAATGAGGTCCGACAGATCTGAATTGGAGGAAATATCCAAACCTCGATGTCGAAAAACCGAAGAGAGCATGGCATCTATATCCTCTGATCGTCGAAGGAGCCAGTTTCTTAGAGTTCTAAGAAATAGAAGAAAATCTGCTATTTCTGTTAAAGAGGTCGCAGAAGTAGAGACTTTAGCACTTCTACACCACTCTCTGAAGATTCTCCACTTCCCTTGATAGAGTTTGTTAGAAGACTCTCTCCTACAACGAGCGATAGCTTCTGCAGCTCTTCTTGAAAATCCTTTCGCTCTGACAAGATTCCGGACAGTCTGAACCCTGTCAGAGCTAGAGCGGACAAGTTTTGGTGGAACCTCTTGAAGTGAGGTTGTTTGAGAAGCCACTTCTCTGGAGGAAGAAGTCTGGGGAAGTCTATTAACAACTGGAGAAGGTCCGGGAACCACTCTTTCCTGGGCCAAAAGGGAGCGATTAACGTTAGTGTTACATTGCTGTGCGACATGAACTTGTTCAGCACCTCTCTTATTAGACCGAACGGAGGGAATGCATAAGCTTCCAGACCCGACCAATCCAACAGCATTGCGTCCACCGACCAAGCTAGAGGATCTGGGACTGGGTGAGAACAAAAGAGAAGGAAGACGGTTGTTCCTTGATGTCGCGAACAGGTCTATTGACGGTCGTCCCCAAAGGCGCCAAAGTTTCTGACAAATCTTGTTGTCCAAAGTCCACTCCAGAGGTAACACTTGCTGTTGACGACTTAACTCGTCCGCCAGGACGTTCATCTTTCCCGGAACAAATCTCGGGACTAGCTGAACCTTCGCTTCATTTGACCACAGGAGGAGTCCCCCCCTGTTTCCGCACGTACGAGAGAGCCGTGGAGTTGTCGGAATGTACTGCCACTACTCGACCTTCTACTAAGCTCCGAAACTGTCTGAGCCCCAAGAAAATTTGCTAACAGTCCTTTACATTTATGTGGAACTTCTTCTCCTTCTCCGACCAAGCTCCTGAAGTCCGTTGATTTCCCAGTAGGGCTCCCCAACCTGTGTCCGATGCGTCGGAAAAGAACTGTAGGTTCGGGAGGATGGGTCGTAAATCTAACCCTTCTTCCAACCTTGCTCGAGAGAGCCACCACCTTAGTCCTCTTTTATTTGATCTGTGACAGGAAAGATAATCGAGTCTGGTTGTGTCTTCCTGCACCAAGAGGCTCTCAGGAAAAACTGCAGAGGTCTCATGTGCAGTCTTCCCAACGTCACAAATTTCTCCACTGACGTCAAATTTGCCCAGGAGCCTCATCCACTGATTGGCAGAAACTTACCTTTTTGTCAAGAACTCCTGAACTGTCTCCAGACAGCCTTGAACCCTCTTCGGGGACAGAAAAGCCCGAAAAACTTGAGCCTTCAGAATCATCCCCAAATAAAGGATGCTCTGAGATGGAACCAACTGGGACTTCTGTTTGTTGACCAGAATTCCTAACTTTCTGGCAAGATCCAGAGTTGTTCCAAGGTCCTTCATGCACCGACTCTCTGATTCCGACCGGAGAAGCCAATCGTCCAGATAGAGGGAGATTCTTACTCCTAATATGTGCAGCCAGCTTCCTATCGGGGATAGAACCCTGGTGAAAACTTGAGGAGCGGTCGCTAGTCCGAAGCAAAGCGCCCGAAACTGAAACACTTGCCTCGAACATGAACCTAGGTACTTCCGAGATTCGCGATGTATCGGAATGTGAAAATAAGCGTCTTGCATGTCCAGAGAGACCATCCAATCCCCCTGTCTGATGGACTCCAGAACCGACGAGTGGTCTCCATATGAAATTTTGTTTTCTGGACATGCAAGTTCAGGGCGCTCACATCCAAAACGGCCTCCAGCCCCCTGATGACTTGGGAACTACAAAAGGCGATTGTAAAAGCCTGGAGGAAAATCCCCCTTCTATCTGTTCTATCGCTTCTTTGAGAACAAGCGCTTCCACTTTCGCGGCTAGCGCCAGAAATTTATCTGAGCCCCGGAGAGTATGCCTGGAATGGAATTGGCACAGGTGAGCGCGAGGGAGGTGAAAACGAGAGGAATACGATAGCCGAACTTGAGTACTTGCACTACCCAGGCTTCTGCTCCTCTGTTTTCCCATTCCTCCCAAAACAGAGCCAGCCTGGCTCCCACTGGTGCATGAAGAACCGAGCTTTCATTTTGTGGAAGGTTTGTTAACCTTGGCCGAGGCCTTAGACTGAGGTCGCAAAATTCGACTTCGGCCGAAAGAAGCGCTTGGGTTTTTCTCCCTCGAAAAGGCACTTGGGCCAGAGGAGAAACCGAAGGAACAGTCTCCACAGGACGCTTTAGGTCTCTTAGTAGACTGTGCCAGTAAATTCGAAGTAGATTTCTATTTAGCCGCAGACGAAATTGACAACACTACATCGTCTGGAAAGAGGTTATCTTTCACAAAAGGAGCAAACAAGAGAGCAGACTTCTGTTGGGAAGTAACCCTTTTAGAAGCAAAGGTAGCACAAAAGTTGCCTTTTCTTAAGGGTACCAAAGGCGATGAGCGAAGCTAACTCATCACATCCATCCCTAATGGATTTGTCCGCACAGGACAGAACACCAATCCAATCCTCCGCTAACTCCTGAGAAAGAGAAGGACAGTCTTCGATCTTGGCCGCTAAAGCGCCAATAGTCCAATCAAGGAAGCTAAAGACTTCCAAAAGTTTAAATGATTCTTTACAACGTGGTCCAACTCCGGCGCTGTAAAGAAAACTTTCGCTGCGGCGAAAGCAGATCTTCTAGAGGAGTCGATTAAACTGGAGAAGTCTCCCTGGGAGGAGGCAGAAACTCCCAGAGAAGGAGCTTCCCCAGTTACATAAAAACCTATACCTCTTACGAAGCAACTTAGAGGGAGGGTAAGCAAAAAGAGCCTTCCCTAAGTCTCTTTTCATAGACATCCATTTCTCAGTCTCTTTCAACGAATGTCTAACCGCTTTAGATAGAACAAGTTTTGGGAGGAGAGGGTCTGAAGTTTTCCTCCTCATCAAAAAAGTCGAAGTTGGGGAGCGCGGAAGCCGCTTTCTCAAAATAATCTGGATAAAGATACCAGAAGAAATCTAAGGAGACGTGATAACACGAGAGGTGATGTGAATCCTCCTCCTCTACTTCTTCTTCATTCTCCGATACCGCCGAAGAAGTAGACGGAACTACAACCTGATCTGAAGGTTTCGAACCACCCTTGGACTCATTCATCCAGTTGGTTAACATCTCTAACTGCTTGCGCAAGGCGCCAGAGACGAATCAAAAACAGTTAACGTAGGCTTGAAGAGCCTAAATGTTCAGCAGGAGGCGGAAAACTACTTGCGCCTCGCTCGGAGCCGCCGAAATTCGAGGCGAAACAGGCGCATCAGGCGTAACAGAAGAAAAGCGCCCTAAAGAAAACACCTTAGAAACTGCTAGCTACAGCGCTAAAACCACAATCTCTATAGTAGATGGAGCCGAAAAAAGGCACAGAGTTGAGGCGACGAACGAGCCGCTAACGGCCGCAGCGCAACCCTACTCTCAGGCTCCTTATACCGCTTGACTGGAGAGGTGAAGAATCGGCGCCTGAACGCCTCTTTAAGGGACGCGAAACGGGCGCGAATCTCGCCAAGAGCGCCGCGCGACCGGAGACGAATCGCTTGAATCATTCGAAAGGCGTCTGACCGCAACACCTTTTTACCAACGCTTAACCGAGCCCTGTTGAGGCGCAACAGGCTCAACAGAGAGGCGCCTGTCTGTGGGCAAATCCCGATCGACTCCCTTGGACTTCCGGTATGTCTTCTCCCCCGGTGCGGGGGAGCTGGACAGTGACCTTGTCTAGGAGACGTGTCAGGACAGACAGACGCACCCTCAACTACACTCTTACCTGAAGCCGCTTTCTCCAAAAAACGTCTTAACTGAATTACCAAGTTGCAAAACCATATTCGCTAGTACGAAAATTTCTGATCTAACCTCGATTCCAGACTGGCAATGGTGTTCCCGGAAGAAGAAACTACACGGGAAGCCGGAGAAGTGGGTATTAGTAGGAGGAATAGGAGGTGTAGTTAAAGGAGACATAACAATTTGAGGAGAAACAGAAGGAACGGATGCATCGCAAGACGAAGCAGAGCTAAGTCTACTTTCCCTAAGCACTGCTTTTCTAATTCTGTCTTTAGCTAATTTCTCCGAGTATGAACTAAAAAACTTCCATTGAGAATCAGTCCAATCACACACTCGTTACATGTTCGATCTGCTGAACAAACCTGTCCCCTACACTTAACACATTTAGTGTGAGAATCATACTCTAACTTGGATAATCTAGTTTTACATCCTGAGATGCAAAACCTAACTCCCGACGGACTAGAATCCGACATGGCAACGCCTAAATAAAAAGCAAAATAACAACAACGCCAAAAAAGAGTACTTCACCAATTCCGAAGATCAAATCCACAAGAAAAAAAGCGAAGCAAAGTCATCCAACCGCACCGACCACCGATGTTCACCGGACGCCGGCAGGAAAAGAATTGCATTCACCTGGGCAGTTGTACCTGGTTCTCCCGCGAGTGGAGGGAGATGACGTCATCACCACCAGTGTTGGCGACGCCGACGCGCTAAATTTGAATTTAGTATCCTGCCGCTCGTGGAAATCACGGCTCTATAATTGTTCGGTAAGACACTACAATAAAACTCCTCTTTTTCTGCTCGAAACCAAAACATACGTTCTTCGGCGAGAGGTCTCCATTAACTGAGAACGAAATCAAACTGTCGAACCCCACTTTATTCGACAAAGGTTATATGTGAAAGGGGGTAGCACACGTGTCAGTTTCTGTGACAATACACAGACAAAAAAAAAAAAACCGTACGAGATCAGACACATTCCAAGGATTTCATTGTCAAGCTAACAGCAGATGGGTCGTCCCCACCCGAAATACGGTGGTTTGTCGTTACGTAAGGCTACGAATAAAACGAGAAATTGGAGGTAATGGGTAAATACTTGAAGGGGGGAAAAGGAATTCTATCCAGTGAAGATTGTTTTCCCCCTAGATGTGGTAGTGGTGCACAGGTCCCCGAAAAATAGAACGATGGGACGGAAAACCTAAAAGCGAATTTGTCAATTCGTCACACAATAACGTAATCCTCTCATACGCGACAGGAAGTGTCACAAGCCAGCCCTAATCCCACCATATACAACTTTGAATATATGATATATTTACGATTTTACTCAATGTCTATCATACATGGACCCTTTGTTAGCAGCACAGAACAGTTTTCACAACCATGAAGACAATAAGGACAGCTGATAAAAGGTTTTCCTATTTACAAATAACAGGCCATTAAAGGCAAGCTTACCTTGCTGCGTGGCCGATAAGCAGTACAGCAGCGGGTAGAGAGGCGATGCAGCAGAGAGGCGATGCAGTAGCAGGTAGAGGGACAATGCAGCAGAAAGGCAGTACAGCTGCTGGTAGAGAGTCAGTACAACTGAGAGGTAGTGCAGCAGAGATGCGGTGGCAGCAGCAGGTAGAGAGGCGATGCAGCAGAGAGGCAGTACAGCCGCGGGTAGAGAGGCGATGCAGCAGACACAATACAGCAGCATGTAAAGAGGCGGTACAGCAGAGAAGCAGTACAGACAGGTAAAGAGGCAGTACAGCTAAGGGCAAAAATGGCTCTCGCTAACACCCGCAGGAAATTTATTTCAGCAGATACTGAAGACCAGAGAACTTTCCACGATGCTATCACTGAGGACTTCAACAGAAGAATCCTCCATAATGTCTGCCACAAAAACACAACACCACTAGAGGAATACACTGCCAAAGTTGTCATTACTCATCGACTTCTTCCACACTATTCATAAAAGACCTTCCTTGGGCGAGAGCGCGAACGACAAACACCCCTGCCCACTGCTCGTGCACACGAAGTCAAAGGAGGCGAACTTCACCACGGGCGAGGTGTCAGTTACAAACGGTAATCCCCTATCAGGAGCGAAAAGACCTTGTTAAGCTGCTCGAGGCACGGAAAAAAGAAGCTATTAAATAAAAACTTACGATATGAAAAAAAAATAAACTTACGTCATAAAGAGCCACGAAGAAAACAGAAATTAAACAGTTTAATGTTAATGTTAATACATATGTACATATAAGTATATTAGCATTAACATTAAGCTATTTAATTCCTTTCGCGGTTCTTTCTAACGTAAATTTTTATTTCATTTCTTAAGTTTTCATTGATTTACTTTTCTCGAGCCTTGAACAGCTAAACAAAAGTATATATATATATATATATATATATATATATATATATATATATATATATATATAGATATATATATATATATATATATATGTATGTTACGAGATAAGAATCTCGTATTTATTTGGTATGCGTGAAACCCGAAGCGTTAAGGCAAACTGATAACACACAATCTCTCTCTCTCTCTCTCTCTCGACTCGTAACCTCTCTCTCTCTCCGCCTCTCTCCATTCTAACAGGTCATCAAATGAGAGTAAGAGATATGGAAAAATATAAAATTTATTTAACAATGGAAAGATTATAACTCAAGTCTCACAGACTAGCTAACTTAGTTAAACCCCCAATATGTAAATGTCTTAATCAGTAATTAGTCACACCAATTATCTCTCTTCCAAACGGGACCCTCGGCCCCCTAGGACTCTCGCTCCCCTTGCCAGAATAGTCTGTTACAAAGACAGGAGAACACACAATTAAGTATACGCACTTGTAAAGTCAAAGTCAATAGCTTAAATGGAATATGACATTTTTACAAACTGACAACAAGCCATCCCTTTGGCTAAAGTAATATAACACTTACCCATCTCCAGCCCAGAATTCAGAGCTATCCCCAGCATTCTGCCTTTCTCTCATGGACGTCTCTGAAAGTCTCCCCATAGACTTGGCTAAAGATGCCATTAAGAATAGGCACAGTTCGTACATGTACATATGAACTCACACAGAACTGGTAACAACCAGTTTCTAAAGGCACTTGAACAAGACCCCATGAACTGACGAACGTTGACCTGCTTAACTATGCATTTTCATATCACGCGATCTCAGAAATGATTCATTAGCTTTCTCAGGTCGTTGCTTCGGACTGTTCTCTATGGGTAGTCTGCGCATTCAAAAAAGGTCATAGCACATCACATTTCCATATTAAATGCATCATTAATTATAACCCCTTTCATCTCACACACACACACACACAAACACACACACAAACACACACACACACACACACACACAAACATATATATATATTATATTATATATATATATATATATATATATATATATATATGTATATATATATATATATATATATATATATATATATATATATATATATATATATTATATATATAATATATATTTATATATATCTTACAGGTTATTCGTGTGACATATATATATAGCGAATGCGTTAGGCCTCAAAGATTATACTGAAAACTAGCCAATGCTCCCAGCTGAATATGAAACAACTCTCAGTTATCGTATCAATTAAAACTGGATTATACCTCGACTTCCAGTTCCATATATATGGCAGAGATAAACTCTTAATTCCTTACGTACGACGCAAATAGGTTTCCTGAAATCCAGTTATTTAAAAATGGGTATAAATTGTATTGCTTGGTATATGTAGGGGCGTATCCCGATTGTTGAGTTGCTGGAAGGATAATATTCTATCTCTCTTTTTATTTATTTTTTTCTTAGATCTAGGACCATTTCATACAAGGAGAAAACCTCTAGGCACTTTGTATACAGCGCGAATGAATTTCAATGGAATAAAATATGACTGAGGAAAAACTGTTTGCGATTGTAAGAATCTGAATTATATGATATAAAAAAGAAAAATAGAAAACTCTGGCTGGATTATAGATAAAATTGGTGATCTTAAGTTTTCTCTAAAAGCAACAGAGAATAGAGGAAATAAAAATTTTGATAATTTTTCTCTAAAACGAAAAAGTGATTAGAGGCAATAGAAATATCATAATAAAGGCTCCAAATAAAAAAAAAAAAAAAAAAAAAAGGCAATAACAATTGCGCTCAAGACAATGAAATGTCTGATTCCACAATTCATTCAATCTCCTCTAACTGTTTCTAAGCAGTCCACTTTTTATCAATATTTTTCACACCCCATTCTAACGTTCTTGCCATAATCATCTCTATGCAAAGTATCGTGCAAATGAGATCCAATATTACACTGCTTTTAGCCCAGAGACTGATAATTTGTTAACAAACAACATCTTTGAGAGAGAGAGAGAGAGAGAGAGAGAGAGAGAGAGAGAGAGAGAGATCACCAGATAACTTATGTATCTGATTCGTGTTTCTTTTAAATATTTCTAGATTTAATCCAAAAATATTCCAAGAAGACTATATAATACATTCTCTTTTTATTCCAGGAACGCCATACTAACCAGCAACTTCAACTCGGTCTTTGTTACTTACCTTTGCATTCAGTCACTTTGTGCAACCACTTTTTCAGGCACAAAATATAACTCTCCCAAAAATGGTGTCTTCCACTCCCGCTTTTTTCCATTCCTGGGCGGTATACCATCAGTCATTCATTTGTTTGTTTGTTTGTTTGTAAGGTGTTTTTACGGTGCATGGAACCAGTGGTTATTCAGCAACGGGACCAAAGGCTTTACGTAACTTCCGAATCACGTCGACAGGGTGAACTTCTATCACCGGAAATACACATCTCCGACCACCTCAATGGAATGCCCGAGTATCGAAATTGCAGCCCACCGAGGTGGCAGGCCAAGACCAAACCGACCACGTCACGGAGGCGATACCATCAGTATTGGAACTTTTTCATTCTCTCGCCTGTAAATTTATCCCCTTTCCTGTGCCTTCATAAATGGTACATTTCTATTATTCGATTTCGTTGTGTCTTTCATTACTGAAGGGGTTTGTGCAATGCGTAATACATTCGCTTATATATGATTTCGTCTGGCCAAAAAACTGACATAAATGGGATTAATTAATCTGTGTAATACATTATACGAATGATAGTTTCGATGTTGGTATTAAGAATTCCTCAACTCAATAAAAACATCTATTCACTTTCTCTAACTCCAATACTCAATAAAATAGATAAAAATAGAATTCAACTCAATAAAACTTCTATTTACTTTCTCTAACTCCCATACTTTAAAAAATAGATAAAAAGAGAATTCAACTCAATCAAACTTCTATTTACTCTCTCTAATTCCAATACTGAATAAAATAGATAAAAAGAGAATTCAACTCAATAAAACTTCTATTTACTCTCTCTAATTCCAATACTGAATAAAATAGATAAAAAGAGAATTCAACTCAATAAAACTTCTATTTACTCTCTCTAATTCCAATACTGAATGAAATAGATAAAAAGAGAATTCAACTCAATAAAACTGCTATTTACTCTCTCTAATTCCAATACTTTAAAAAATAGATAAAAAGAGAATTCAACCCAATAAAACTTCTATTTACTCTCTCTAATTCCAATACTGAATAAAATAGATAAAAAGAGAATTCAACTCAATCAAACTTCTAGTTACTTTCTCTAACTCCAATACTGAAAAAGATAGATAAAAAGAGAATTCAACTCAGTCAAACTTCTATTTACTTTCTCTAACTCCAATACTGCATAAAAATGAATAAAAAAAGAATTGTTTTAAATCTGAGGGTGATACTGCGCACAAGAATGAGAGAGAAGGGATAATGGAAGCATTCGAAAAGAAAAATAATGCAGTTTTTTTTTCTTTACCGATGCACCACTCTTACCGGACTAAAGTTTTCATGGAAAAAGACACCACTTTTTGTTGTGAGGGAAGATTAACTTTTAACGAAGCATTTATTAGTATTACGTGACTTTGCAAAAATTAAAATGCGTATTGAA
>NC_087214.1:75263639-75276139 GCF_015104395.2 Macrobrachium nipponense
TATATGGTATATATATATATATATATATAATATGTGTGTGTGTGTGTGTGTGTGTGTGTGTGTGTACATAATTAAGTTTTCCAAGCAGGCTGTACATATTTTCACATTTCACCATGAGACAAAGTTCTTTATGCCATTCTAACCATTAGCAGATTTTAGTCATTCTCCTACCGCACTGATAGGGTTATGGCCGCTTGCGACCAAAAGGTT
The DNA here is from genome assembly GCF_015104395.2 of Macrobrachium nipponense. Lineage (NCBI taxonomy): Eukaryota > Metazoa > Arthropoda > Malacostraca > Decapoda > Palaemonidae > Macrobrachium > Macrobrachium nipponense. Next base: position 75,263,850 of record NC_087214.1, read on the forward strand.
ATCTGAGATTGCAATATTACTCGAAAACAAAAGATATATTAGCACAGGTGTAGAATATATCTCTATTTAGTTGCCTTTATTTTAAGATGGTCGTGTGTCTGACTTTTCTCTTAAGAAATTTCTTTTTTTTTTTCTTTTATTTGAAAGTATAGCTTTGCTGAATAAGAAAAATAAGACCAATCCTAGAAGATATACTATCAATTCATTTTAAAAACACCAGCATCATAGCACAGTCTGTACACCGACCCAGCCATAACACTCTACGCATATTAAACCACCAGCGACATAGGTCAGTCTATAAACGCCCCGACGATGATACCCTAGGCACTATTAAACCACCAGCGACATAGAACAGTCTATATACCGCCCCGACCACGATACCCTAGGCACTATTAAACCACCAGCGACATAGACCAGTCTATATACCGCCCCGAACACGATACCCTACGCACTATTAAACCACCAGCGACATAGACCAAGTCTCTCGGTGAGAGTTTTCAAATTCGTCTCATGATATTTGTATTACGTTGCGTTATTCACAGACTTGCCAAACAGGTAGGCCAAGACTGCGAGATATTCATCAACCTGAAATGCGCCGACGAAAAACAAAAATGGTTGGAGCAGAGAGAACTATCATTATTATATTACTCTTGTTGTTGAGGGAAACTTCATTTACCGCTGTCGATTTTACCAGAAATTAAATAGTTTACCGGCGGTCGAAGAAAATTGGGAGTTCATGCTGCTTGCCCATTGATTACTCTGATCATTGCTATCTCTAAAAATTGCATTTTGTGAAAAGCTTTCATGATTCATCAGTGCTTTTGATATTATTCGTTCTAGCCCAGATTTCCATATATATATATATAAAAATATATAATATATATATATATATATATATATATATATATATATATATATATATATATATATATATATATATATATCACAAGGTGGAGAGGTAAAGGCATGTCTCAGCGTAGTACATAATTTATTGCCGACGTTTCACATCACTTCGATGCATTTTCAAGGCTGGGAATTGATAAAAATACAAACATATAAGACTCGTCACTGATAAAACACGGTATAATATTGAAAATTTAAAATTGAACACTAAAACATTTAAAATGTAAAAATTATTGTACAACAACACTAGGTTGGAGAGACAACCTACCAGAGTAAAAAATAGAAGGTGACTGAAGGACAGAGTGGGGAGAAAAAAAATATTAAAGTAAAAATACACCCACACACAAAACTATGTAAACAAACAAGTGGTTAGGCTATGAGCAGCTGAACTGACGAGGACTGGGCATTTAAATTCGAAAGCGCTTGGATTTCTGACTATCATTTTCCCGTGGAATTCGCTTATTTATGAAGTCACGTGCATCTACTGTGATTTTTCAAGCATATATTCATATGTTACGGCCATTTTGCAAAATTGGTCATTTTACAAAATTGCCGGCAATTATGCAAAAGGACCACATTCGTGGTCATTTTGCAAAATGACCTAAATTTCTCAACATTTTGCAAAACGACTAAGATTTTGGTCAGTTTACAAAATGTCCATACAGCAAGCAGCCAGATAAAAAAAAAGCGAGGGAATGATAAAGCGTAGTGAACATCGCTAATTTTATTCATTTTCAGAAAATACAACTTTCAAATACATCAAAACGTATAAAGTTTTAGCAAGTAACTAGTTGAATGCACACAAAGTACTACGTTGGTCGTCTTCTCCTGGCTTTCAGCAGTGCCTTACTGACAACAGTGTCACCAGACAGCTCCCATTACTATTGTGGGGGGAGAGGGGGGGGGATAATAAGTGAATGATCGACAATTATACAGTACAATTACCCGTAGTGGGAAACGAGAAAACGAACCAATATTATAAGAGATGATTTGCAGAAGTGAATGACAAGGTTTTTTTTTCATTTGGCTGCTTGCCGTATGGAGATTTTGTAAACGGACCAACAATAATACTGTTTATTTTGTAAACTGACCAAAATCTTAGTCGTTTTGCAAAATGTTGAGAAATTTAGGTCATTTTGCAAAATGACCACGAATTTGGTCCTTTTGCATAATTGCCGGCAATTTTGTAAAATGACCAATTTTGCAAAATGTCCGTAACATATGTATATATATTATATATATATACATACATATATATATATATATATATATATTATATATATATATATATATACATATATATATATATATATATATATATATATATATATATATATATATATATATGTATATATATATATATATATATATATATAATATATATATATATATATATATATATATATATATGTATATAGATTTGTGTGTACATGTGTTTCTGTTCGTGTCTTCATATCTAATAATAACAATTTTCAAAGCACCATAGCAAATCATTGTGGATTTTCTCGTAAATATTTAATCCTAACGAAGTTTCATTTACAAAATTATGCAGTAATTTGACCCGGGTGTTTAAATACCCGTTTCCGTAAAAGTGTAAAATCACAACAGTTATAGTTTTTTTAACAAAATTAACACGATCAGTTCTCAAAATAAGTTAGGTATAACAGGGATGCCATAATTCCCTTTCTATTCATAGCTAAAGATAATAAGATAAAGATTAAAGGCTTCCTGAGGCACGAGACTAAAAGTGTTATTTTTTCATCAGTTATGGCTCTTCGAAATGGGATGTAAGGTGAATAGTTCATGAAGTCCAGGGTGGAACAGGACACCTTCCTCTGTTATTCATATAAACTGAACCAATTTCCTCTTGTTTCTTTTTTATTTTAGCTCACAATATGTTCTGTACGAGCAGGATACTGAAAATTATTTTATATTTTTAGGGAGATAAGTAGAATGGTATAATAAAACAAAAGGTATTAGAGAGAGAGGAGAGAGAGAGAGAGAGAGAGAGAGAGAGAGAGAGAGAGAGAGAGAGATAATTTCTTGCATGTACCCATTGGAGGTATTCAATTTAATCTAGAAAGTATAGTTTCTTGGTACACGGTTACAATAAATTTAATTAAAGCTCTCTTGTATGTACCTATTGCATGTATTCAATATAATCTCGAATATAGTTTATTGGCCCACAGGTACAATAAAGTTTATGAAAGCATTTTCTAAATAATTACAGATTTTGATATCCATCATTTGAAAAACCCTGCGGGCGAAACACTTCATATATCACTACCTTGAAACGTATAGTACAACTTTGCAATTTGTAGGTTACATTTCGAGAATGTAAAGAGCTTCAAGTGTTTTCATTAGAATGAGTTTTCACAGTTTATATTTCTTTCATGAATTCATTATGAGGTGCTTCGCACGCAGCCAAAAACCTCCGTATCATCAGTAAATAAGTTTTGTTTACGTTTCATAATTATTCACACGAGTAAAATGGAAAGCAAATATTGCTTACGTATATTTTATTCATTATTTATTTTTTTTATCACAAGGATCTCTTTTTGAGTCTCTTTTCAGGTAACCGTTTTTATAGATCGACCTTTCATATAAATAATCAAATTATAAAGCAGAAGAGAAACGACGATATGATTTTAGATATGAAATTGATTTTTTATTCACTCTAAGAATTGAACCAGAAATTTATGACAAAATCAAATTATTAGTCACGAGATAAACCACAATATGATTGAAATATGAAATTGATCTTTGATTCATTCCAGGAATTGAACCAGAAATTGAAGACAGGAGAGAAACCACAATAATATTGAAATATGAAATTCATTCACTGTAAGAAATATATTCTGGAATTGATGACATAATCAGATTGTAAATCAGAAGGCGATAAACCGCGACATGAATTGAATATGAAACTGATCTTTGATTCACTCTAAGAATTGAACCAGGAATTGATGACATAATAAGATTATAAATCAGAAAGAGAGAAAGCACAATATGATTTAGATATAAAATTGACCACTGATTCACTCTCAGAAATATACCTGGGATGAGAAACAAAAATCATGAAGGAAAGGGAACGGGCCACAGACAGTAAAATCAGACATCTTTAACATTTAAAGGTCCAAGAAAACACTTGGAGACGGAATGAGACAGGGACCGGGAATGTTTTACATTCCTCTGTAAGCAATTTACCTCACGCAGAGGGAAAACTCGAATCCCATTAAAACACCGAAAAAAGGAACGGAAAAAGTAATTAGACGATGTGGGAAACTCCCCACCGCACCGTTTGATCCTGAGAGACTCTCTCTCTCTCTCTCTCTCTCTCTCTCTCTCTCTCTCTCTCTCTCTCTCTCTCTCTCTTTAACTAAGGTTTTATGAGACCAACAATGCAGACCACATTTCCTGTTCACTTTTCTTTGAATTTTTAGCACTTCTTTGTCCATCATATTAAATCGACTATCAAGCGGTGAATAATTTATGCTTTACAAATACACTTTCCTTTAAGGAAGCATTTGAGTCTTGACCTTTAGTTTTAGGTTATATTACCTTTGATATGAACTGATTTCGTGGAAGCATGGCTCAACTCTCGTTTTCCCAGGGAAACTCTTCCGCACGAAAGAGCTCAACAAAACTACCTGAATGAAATATTTTTTGAAGCCATCTTGATTGATTTTTCGAATTTCGGATTTCGATATACCTGTGGGTCTCTACAGTTACATTTCACAGCAGGGGAATCCTTCTCTGCCATTCCCTGGACTTCAAGTGTTATGCAGCTGGTCTAAATAAATGTCTCCTAGTTTGTTATTGAATTAAACTTATTGAACTTAAGTAAGTAAAGTTGGGTCCGTAGGATCGAAAAATTTCGGCTGCACAGATATCAAGGTTTTATGACGAGAATGAAGACTCAAGTCCTCGTAGAGACACAGGGGTTTAGCAAATTATAATATTTAATAATTCAGGCTTTATTTCCCAGTTGGCTCCATTTATTATGCATAATGACAGGACAAAGATAGGGATTACTTTGCGAAATATCACATTCACATCAGAATCCTCCGAATTCCTCTGGTTGCTTAAAATGGCCAATTTGCTCCGTAATTTTGTAAAGATAAGTCCACCCAACCGTGACCTTGGCCATATCGTTTGGCTCTGGCATTCATTCCATGCACTTACTATGAGATTCAGGGCCTCTGTAACACGGTTTTTTCGCAATAACTTTTTATCTATGCATTTCATAAATATAACGCTTATTCAGAATACATATTATATCAACACATAAATTTTGAGTGTATTCTACACTACGTAGGTTGAATAAATTTGGTACTTATAATGTAAAAGTGACCTTTTTTGAAGACGGGCCAACTTACTCAGAGAAAAGGTTTCGAACGCACTCGTTACGTAACTTATGACATCATTTCTTCCCTCTTTCTCGATGGATGATTGGCTATACGTAACGAAGGCTATACCTCTGGCAACAATGACATACAAATTTAAATACAAGCAGAGCAGTACACCTTTATGAATTCTGGAACCTCCCCACTGATAATTGTCATTATGAACAAACCAACAAAATATGTTTTAAATACAAAAACACTTCGATTATTAGTCTAACTCCCAAAATAAGTTTCCAAAGAAATTACAGTCTACTTTATAGGTCACAATCAGATTGACAAGATGTAGGGAATAGTTGGTAATTACCAAAAACATAGTAGGCAAACTTGATTTGATAACTGCTATATCCAATGTCAAGCAATTTTTATTTATTGGCTATCTACCTATTTACTGAAAAAAATAGCCGGTACCGTATATTGGCTTTAAACCTTCACCAATAATTATCGTCAGAATGATGACTTCATGAGGCTCCACCCACTTTCGCCTCGTTATAATTCAGGATAACACTGAAGGCTACCATGGGCATTGTTGGATTAGAAATTTAACTTCTGGCTGATAAAAAGAAAACTAATTTCTCGAGTAGTTGTAAGAAGTGCTAAATGATCCTCAAGGATCCCATCAGTTGGTCTAAACGTTTAATTCATGTATATTACTGCCATACTGTTGCAGCACTACTGCTACAGTAGTATTACTACGCTAGCACTGATACCCCACCAACATCTATGTATCGTTCCGCCATTCATAAAGTCTTTGTGTTTCATAGTCGATGGAATTTCTGTCTGGTGGATGGGCGGGGCAACATTTAGTCAAAAGGTATTTGTTTACCTTGCTTACGTAATGAATGTTTTTCGACTCTTGGCTCGTAATCATTGGCCATGGCGTCGGCTAGATCATTTTTACTCTATAAAAATGAAAACTATCGGGTTTAGGTTATTGATAATGCTGACAAAATTTGTGTGTGGTTGTAAAATATACATATGTCAACTTTCAGCTACATCCGATGCTTTGACAAGGCGCAAAGTCCAAAAAACCGTGTTACAGAGACCCTGAATCTCATAGTAGGCTCCTTCAAGGGGATAGTCTTAAATTTTTGTCACCCTGATTAAATGGGTTTTTGAGCTCGTGGTGGGAAGGGGGGTCGGGGGGCGGAGGACTGTTGCCTAATCTTACCATTAAGATGATGCACTGCTTGCTTTAACCAAAATGGTGATGATGAAAGATAGAATTAAACAGTGACATGTTCAAATCGTATTAGCATCTATCGAGCTTAGAAGTTAACGGTCGTTGTAACTACCATCGAAAAAAAGTGGAAGAAGTGTAAAATTTACATATATAAAAAATACAAAGGAATTAGAACGGACGAAATGGATGAAAAGTGGACGAAATGATATAGTGTTAATGACCTGCGGGATTCCTTAACTTCCTGTTCTAAATTTACCTTTCCATGCGATGCTTCTCAGGATTATTTTATATATATATATATATATATATATATATATATATATATATATATATATATATATATATATAATATATATATATATATACATAGATATACTATATATATACGTATATATATATATATATATATATATATATATATATATAATCTTTACATATATCATATATATATATATATATATATATATATATATATATATATATATATATATATATATATATATATATATATATATATTGCATCAAAATGAAAAGTCAAAAGGCAATAAAGTAACCGTATTTGAGTGGTGCATATAGTATCTTTTCAAATAGGATCGGATTAGGAAAAATAAAGCAATACTTACGAATCATACAATTTCCAAAGCATAAGTTTATGTGAAGGTTGTGATCATTTCCAAGAATGCAGAGAGTTAAGCCAAGCTCATAAGTCTCATGTTAGTTTTATAGCTTTCTGAAAAGCTAACTATTGTGCTGGCTTTGTCTGTCCATCCGCACTTTTTCTGTTCTTTCTCAGATCTTGAAAATTATTAAGCCAACATGGCTGTAAATTGGTATGTTAATCAACCACCCTACAATCATCAAACATACCAATTTGCAGCCCTTTAGGGACAGTAGTTTTTATTTTATTCAAGGTGTAAGTTAGCCATAACCGTGCTTCTGGCAACGATAAAGGATAGGGCACCACCAGGCAGTGATTAAAGTTTCATGGACTGCGGCTCTTGCAGCAATATACAGTGACCACCGATAGATAGATCTATTATTATTGGAGGACTTGATTATACGCTGTGGCAGTTGTACAGAAAACTTGATTTGTACGGCGCATTTTTTACGTTTTTTTTTTTTCTATCTTTAAGTTGGCTTGGCGTTTAACAATAGACATATTCCGTAGAACTGACACTTAGTGAACTTTTGTCGCAGGAGTAAATAATTTAAGAATAGAAAAATAAAAAGCTAGTTTGAGCAACTTGATAGATGGCGAGAGACCTTTACAGCCTAGAAGCAATCTAATTCTCTATTCAGTCAAGTTCCGACTTGATCCAAGGTGAAGTACAGCCGGTGACAGTGAGGAGATTTCGAGATGAGGTTCACTGTCGGAAAAGCGAAGGAAATATCGTCTGTACCACAGTCAGAAATTTCTGTTCGTTTTTCCAACGATCAAAGGGGAGGAAAAAAATTGGCCTTCCGCGGCATTCAATTAATCTTGATAGGGAAAACGCAAAAACATGCCTGGAGTGAATTCCCTAACCCCGGCCCCGTTATTCTCTCTCTCTCTCTCTCTCTCTCTCTCTCTCTCTCTCTCTCTCTTAAAGAGATTCTCCTACCAACAGGTGAAACATTTTAATACGTTTATTCTCTCTCTCTCTCATCGATCAACCCTCTCGTCTCTCTCTCTCTCGTCCTTCTAAAGAGATTCTCCTACCAACAGGTGAAACATTTTAAATACGTTTATTCCTCTCTCTCTCTCTCTCTCTTCTCTCTCTCTCTCTCCTCTATCTCTCTCTCTCCTCTCCTTCAAAGAAGATTCTCCTACCAACCGGTAAAACATTTCATAAGATTTATTCTCTCTCTGTCCCTCTGTTTGTCTGTCTCTGTCTCTCTCTCTCTCTCTCTCTCTCTCTCTCTCTCTCTCTCTTTAAAAAGATTCTCCTACCAAACAGGTGAAACGTTGTAGAAGTTATTCTCTCTCGTCTGTCTCTCTCTCTCTCTATCTCTAGGCTCTCTCTCTCTTCTCTCTCTCTCTCTTCTTCAAAAAAACAAAAATACAAAAGATACGTACGAAGCCCTACACGACAATAGAAACATTAAAAATACATAAATACTTCACAATTTTATTCCCCACATTAGTAGTAAATATTCTAGTTAAAACTCATTTATGATTTTGTCTTAGTAAATCAGAGTGTAATAAATATATATCATTATTTGATCAAACAAGCTTTCTGGTTTTTTTATATATATATTTACAGGAGCAACTAATCTACAAATCATTCAGGTCAACGACAATAAACGATAAGAATTATTTGTTTCAGCCCAGTAAAGCTTTTCATCTCTCATCCAAGTCAAGCGTCCGTTTCATTATTTCCTTTTTCCGGTTGACATATTAATCTCAGGCGCAAATCAAACTTTTTCTATTTAAGAAGATAATTTTTACCAAACAGAAAAAAAAACTTCGTATGTCAAAGAGATTTTTTTTACAGCCATTTTTTTATCACTATTTGCATGTTGTAATACATAATGCTTCATGGCTTGTCGTCCCAAAAATGTATGAACTCTGCAAGAAAAAATATGATATCAAAGATACGTGGAAATGTCATGTATTTTCAGTAAAGTTGTGATGATTAACATCGCACCGTTTAACAAACATCGCTTCGTCCTTTCAATGGTATAAACCCTCATTAATAGATATATATATATTATATATATATATTATATATATATATATATATATATATATATATATATATATATAACGTACATATATATATATATATATATATATATATATATATATATATATCTATATATATATATATATATATATATATATATATATATATATATATATATATATATATATATATATATATATATATATGCATGTATATATATATATATATATATATATATATGCATGTAAATACACACACACACATGTGTGTTTATATTTATACGTATACATTAGATCGATCTTGAAACTCCACAACGACTGATTAATGACCAGGCACCTAGCTGAGGTAAAATACGCTCAACTTTACGTACATTTTGAAGTTTCGTCATCCATGGAATCAATCATGTGAAGGAAATTTATTACCAAACTAAATTTCCTTACCTTCACTGGATTCACTAAAACAATTTCCGTGTATTGAAATTAAGTGTAGTTTACCTCAGTTAGGTGTCTGGCCATTAATATGTTGTTGTGGTTGACTACAAAGACGGGAAAGAGCAAGGAGCTAAACACTTCATCCTGAAAGACTTTCATTATGAAGAAATTACTATACAATTTATTGCAAAACTAAAACGGGGTAATTATTCACACAGCTATGCATGGCTCAGTTGAAAATTGTCCGCATGCAAAGATTATAGAGTTGTTTTACTTCTTTGAATTTTTGCATCAAGCATATGTAGAAAAGTAAAAGGAATAATTCATAATTGGTTGGTGTGTCTGAATGCCCAACCGAAGCCTCCTTTATCTATAAAACTTACTTCATTAACGAACTTGTGACAGAGCACAGGCAATTTTATCTAAAACCAACCAACCACTAAAGTATTCTTGTTTTCAAAAATCCTTCAAAACCAGATATGAAGCTAAATTTCTTCAAAGTTTTTCAAGTTCGTGACAAGACATTAAATTTAGACACTAAATTTATTCACTTAATACACAAAGAACTGAGGTGCCCTGTTTCCTTTAAACTGGAATAAAATACACACATACGCGTGAGAAACCGTGCATTGTAGGACGCTGTTCCCTGAAGAAATCCTGTGAGGTGTAGAATTCTTGCGTCGTGAATTCGCGCTCAGAAGCAATTTCATTTTTTTCTCTGGTGAAGTATGGATGGAGAGAGGAAGGTGTTCTCTACGTATTGATTGTTGGGGAATCGAGGAGAAGTAATGACAGAACACTGGAGGAAAAATTTTATCGGGTTTCCTACGATCAAAGCTGAGAGAGGATTCCATCGAATTCAAATAATGCTTATTGGTAAAAATGCGATAAACGTGCCTCGAGCGTGTCTCTCTCTCTCTCTCTCTCTCTCTCTCTCTCTCTCTATCAGCCATCCAAAAACGCAAATCTTACATCCAGTCTCTGCCGCTTTTTGACATTATATCAACTTTACTCGAGTCATTTTTGTTAAAAAGTTTTTTCTTAACACAAGGGTCAACACGAATTAAAATTGACATAAACGTATTAATTTTGAAAGAAAACATTAATGAAAAATCTTTTTTTTTTTTTCAATTATATAAAAGCCATTATCACTCAAGTGCAGGATTGACCACTTTTCAGTAATATTAAACAAACTTCCCCTGAACAATTCAGGAATCTTTTCCACTGTCCACATCTTCCCCAATTTCACGGAAGATAATATTGATGACGATAAACACCTGAATACACTAGAGAGACAGTTAGGATAACTCAGCCTTCGCCAAACCCCTCCACTATTTATACGCGTGGGAAGACATTGCCTCGCTTCTGCTCTGCAAGAAAAAGAATCGCGGAATTGCATCGCATTGTCCCCCTTTCAGCCGGACCGAAATAAGCTTGCTTGGGGAGATTTCATGGTCTGCGAGAGAACCAATTCCATAAAGAAATCAATTGAGTCATAGGATTCTCCGGTTTCGAAAGCATTTGCAGAGGCAATTTGTGTAAGTGTGGGGGTCGGTCGCTCGCTGGAAGTTTCGATTGCGTCCCAGGTAAAAATAACACGCTTTTACCACATTCTGAGATTTCAGGCAAAGGAGAGAAACGATAATATAATTTCATTCGTCTATGTTGTTGGATTTTCTCTTGTAAATGCAAACCAACAGACAAGCAAAATTGTGAAAGTAGAAAAATGGTTTCAGGGATTTAAAATTATTTTGATGGCTATTGAAGAAAAAAAAGGAAAACGTAGGAGAAGCTTACCAAACTTTCCTCCTACACAATCGAAATCTATGCTCTCTCTCTCTCTCTCTCTCTCTCTCTCTCTCTCTCTCTCTCTCTCTCATTCGATGCATCTTTGATCCGAGGATGTATAATTGGACGCGTTATTAGTAATATTTCCTCCTGCTGTTATTATTAGTTACAAATTCCTTTTCCCCCTCTCTCTCTCTCTCTCTCTCTCTCTCTCTCTCTCTCTCTCTCTCTCTCATTTAATGCATCTTTGATCCGAGGATATATTATGGACTCATTATTAGTAATAATTTCTCCTGCTGTTATTATTAGTTAGAAATCTCTCTCTCTCTCTCTCTCTCTCTCTCTCTCTCTCTCTCTCTCTCGTCGGAGTTTGTGGAGAATTTACTTACCTATGTTTACTTACATTACATTCGCACATTACCACAATAATTTCGTTTAAGAACTGTGACGAATAATTCTATTCCAGTGAGATAATTAACTCTCCGGTCTCTGTGTATAATTTCAGGTCCTCAAACGCTGACAAATGTTTGTCATCATAACAATACATGAATGTTAAATTACTTTATGGAGCAGTTAGCTGAATGTTAGAGCGGCAAATACTATTCTAAACTTAAACGAACGGGGTTATATACTATTATTGCGATTTTGATGTATCATTATTTGTGTCATTCGCTACAACAAGGCATTGCAGAAGGTACATGAATGATGGACCAGTACATACTGTATTAAAAAAAAAAAAAAAAAAAAAAAAAAAGCCGAAGTTTCTTCGGCGCAATCGAGTTTTCTGTAAAACGTTAATGCTGTATAAAACCATGAACCATGACCGGCAGCTCTCCAGTTGCGCACCAGTGTTGCCAGATGCAAGCTCTTCGACTAAATTTAACATTAAAAAAAAAAAAAAAAACTGCAGAGGCTA
>NC_087214.1:75293639-75311999 GCF_015104395.2 Macrobrachium nipponense
TTGTTGCAGTTTGACCTACTCTTTTTGTCACCAACGGTTTAAACACTCATGCCAACTGATCTTTTCACGGGAAAGACAATGTTAATTCTAGTGAAATATATGAAAGCTTAAAATATATGCACCAACATAACTGACATAATGGCGTTAAAACTAATATAATTTTTTTTCCTCTTATTATATATCCTTACTCAGGTGAAAATTTTCTCAGGAAAAGCTTAACTGGAAACTTTGAAGAATTTACAGCAATTATCAATGCGTTAACATCCTTAAATCATAAATTTACAACGAGTAAGCAATAAAATTTACATGCCAGAGTCTTCGAAGAAAACCAACGACTATGGTTAAGGTTTTGGATTTCTTGGAGCAGATAGATATTCATAGATGTATCATAAAGACGACTCTCGTAATCTGGTGTTGTAAGGCTGAGTACAACAAACTTCAAACCTTCGAAGGCAGGACGCCGACCCAGAAAAAATAATAAAAAAAGTATTAGAAACTTCCGCAAACTGAACGTGCTACTTATTGAATTAGGCCAGACGAGAGCTAATTTCTGGGGAAGTTAAGGAGAAGTGGAGTCAAGTGAAGTTAAGTAAAGGAGTTTCCTCTCTAATCGCCTCCTTTTTAGATGATTTCTGGAACCACTCGACGCTGAAGGCCTCTCAGAGGTCATGTTCAAGACGTGTTGTTTTAAAATTCAGGCTTTGCATATAGATTAAAACTGGGACTCACTACGTCGTAACATTAATGTGTAATTACGTACCCCAAATTACACACATCTCCGGTGTTAACTTGAAATCAACATGTGAGTCAAGAAGTGCTTCTTGATAATATAATCATTACTTCCTCTTCAAACAACAATTAAAACATTTTCCTCACAACAATTTTGGGAAATACAAATTCATTAAAGATACTCGGTTGATTTTCATTCACAGATGAATGAAAGCTGCAACTAAAATATTGTAAAAATCAAGCAGCTATAAGCCTAAGCCTATATATTTCCATATTCATCTATTTTTGTCTATATGTTGACCGTAACAACAAAACGTTTAAATTATCCTGTCTTTAGTAATAATGTAATTTTCTCAGATTTTTAATTTTGGTTTTTGTGTTAATATTCCGATCTCTCTCTCTCTCTCTCTCTCTCTCTCTCTCTCCTGAAAGTGTCATTATGCTTAGTAGCTGTTGTTTTCATCTAAAATTCGAAGTTCATTGATGTGATGATTATAATGATTTTTTATCTATTTAATTTTTTTAAAGTATAATTTACTACTGTGCCCCATTTTAGTCTGAGTCCTAATGTATATAAGTTTCATTTTACCCTGTTTTTAGCCCTGAAGTTGATGGGATTTGTATCCCGAAACATATAATTGATGGATATAAATAAGGTTGTTACTGAAAATCCTGGAGTGTCTGCTGGCCACACTGTTCTTATTAAAGAACTTGTTATTAAGATAATTATGGATTCGGAAAGCGGGTTATGAACATACCCAGTGTGGACTTAATATAATTGATTCCCTCTTTGGCTGGGGATCTGAGATGCCAGAGGGTTGCTCGACTTCATCTTTCTCAGCAAGGCCTTTGGGCTGAGTTTGTTAGCCCTATGCCCTATTTGGGGACCCCAGTAGACACTGATATCCATTTAAACCCTTAAACGGCCGACTGGACGTATTTTTACGTCGACATTTTTGTCTCTCGGGTGCCGACTGGACGATTTTACGTCGACATACAAAAGTTTTTTTAAAAAATTCGCGGAAAAATACTTTTAGGCCTACCAGCCGAAAAAACTCTGGAATCACGCGCCTTGGGGGATGCTGGGAGTTCACGGATCAAGGTGTTGTTTTGTTTACAATCGTTACGCAGGCGCGCAAGCGCGAATTCTTCTTGCCGCACTAAAAAGTATCTGTGACACATCTCTGAAATTATTTCGTCACTTTGACATAATTTTTGTACCATTTTAATTAGCCGTTACATAGAGTATTATATATGAAAATGTGCGCATTTGTATGTAGAATACAACAAAAAATACTCATGATTGTAGCTTTTATCAGTTTTAAGATATTTCATATAAATAACGATAAGTGCCAAAATTTCAACCTTCGGTCAACTTTGACTCTACCGAAATGGTCGAAAAAAAACGCAATTGTAAGCTAAAACTCTTATATTTTAGTAATATTCAATCATTTATCTTAATTTTGCAACTAATGGAAGTGTCTAGCACAATATTTCGATTATGGTGAATTTATGAAAAAACAACTTTTTCCTTACGTCCGCGCGGTAACTCTTCCGAAAATAATCATACATGCGATTGTGGTAATGTTTGCACCATTTTAAATTAGACCGTACATAAAGTTTTATATATGAAAATAGTGCGCAATTTCATGCACAATACAACTAAAAACAAACCCCAAATGGTTGTAGCTTTTATCAATTTTGAAATATTTTCATATAAAAAATGATAAGTGACAAATTTTCAACCTTCGGTCAATTTTGACTCTACCGAAATGGTCGAAAAACGCAATGTAAGCTAAAACGCCTATATTCTAGTAATATTCAAGCATTTACCTTCATTTTGCAACAAATTGGAAGTCTCTAGCACAATATTTCGATTTATGGTGAATTTATGAAAAAAATAACATTTTCTTTACGTCCGCGGCGGTAACTCTTCCGAAAAAAAAATCATACGTGCGATTGTGGTAATGTTTGCACCATTTTAAATTAGCCGTTACATAACGTTTTATATATGAAAATGTGCGCAATTTCATGTATAATCACAACAATAAATAGTTGAAGGGTTGTAGCTATTCTCATTTTCGAAATATTTGCATATAAATCACGATAAATAGAAAAAAACACCACGTTCGGTCAAATTTTGACTCTACCGAAATGGTCGAAAAACGCAATTGTAAGATAAAACTCTTACAGTCTGTAATATTCAGTCATTTATCTTCATCGTGAAAACAAATTCGAAGTCTTCTAGCACAATATTTAAATTTATGGTGAATTTTTTAAAAAAAAAACTTTCCTTCCCTCCGCGCGCGGATTCTCCGCCACAAATCTCCGAAATGCGTAAGTCCCATTCTCGGAATATTTGCTCCGTTTCATATTAGGCATTTCATAGCGTTATATATATGAAAAATGTGCGCAATTTCATGTAGAATAAAACGAAAATATTTGAAAGTTGTAGCTTTTCTTATTTCCGAAATAATTGCATATAAAAAAATATATATATAAAAAAATTCGACATTCGGTCAACTTTAGCTCGTCAGATATGGCCGAAAACTGCATTTGTAAGCTAATTATTCTTACAGTATAGTAATATTCAATCATTTGTCTTCATTCTGAAAACATATTGGAAGTCTCTAGGACAATATTTAGATTTATGGTGAATTTTTGAAAAAAAATATGTGTTTACGTAAGCGCGTTACGAATTCATGCATTATTTTGTGATAATATTTTCATCTGTGTTGCTTTTAGTCGTTTTACAATGTGTTATATATCAAAATGATCGCAATTTAGTGCACATTACAACGAAAAAAAAGTAACTTGTTACCTTCAACCGTTTTGCGCACAGCGCGATTTGAATACAATTATATATGAAATTTCGTTTTTGCGCTATCATATATCGCATTATTTATATATGATAATGATAACTTTTTTCATTTCTGATGGTTGCATACTAAACTTCAAGCAATGACAAAAAAGGAGCCAAAATGAACTCTTAATCTTGAAAACTAAGCGCGCTGTGATTTTTTGAAAAAAATATTTTTTCCCGCTTACGCGCTCACTTCCAAACCCCTCCGGCATACGGGAGTCATTTTTTTTATTTACTGCTCCGGCGTTTAAGGGTTAAATTGGGTGACCTATAGCAAATTCACATCAACTGTGCATCTCATGTCTAGGCCAGTGCCTTACGACGCTCCTGATTGGCTGTTGATAAGCCAATCATAGGGCTGGAAACTCTCAGTCTCTCGAGAGAGTTCACATAGGCAGGATGTATGTTACACCTCTCCTGAGGGATACGTCTTTCAAAAGTATCCCTCAGGAGAGGTGGAACATTATACATCCAGCCTATGTGAACTCTCTCGAGAGAACTGAGATTTTCCAGCCCTGTGATAGGTTTATCAACAGCCAATCAGGAGCGTCGTAAGCGACTGGCCTAGACATCAGATGCACCGTTGATGTGAATCTACTCTAGTAACCAGTAGGTAAGGAGCGATCACTTGCTTAACATACATGAGCCAAGCGCTGCATCTTCGCTTAGATTGGCTGCTTATGATACACGGCAGGCAATGAATATCAAACTCTCCTTTGCGATAGTGAAATTTGGATTACCACTGCAAAAGCATGGTGCAAGAAGGTGCAAATATTCATATAGCATTGTGATAGGGAAGTCGAAACGGTGATAATGTTGAGATAAGTAGATGAATTAAGAAAAAGGGTAAATGAAAGAGATTTCTCCACTTTGCCAATGCAGTTTGAATTGTAATTGCAGATGTAAGGTGCAATGCAATGGAACCACTGATGTTATATGTTTATTTATTATTGCAATACGAGATATAAAACAGTGAAAGATAACTAGAGGAAAGTGTAGGAAATTTAGAAATATTAAGGTAAAATCTAAACCTCACACACAAACTCGGCTAATACGTCAAATACTATCGTTTCATCTCCCTGCGTCTGCGAGCTATAGCAAATGCGATTACCTCTGGGCTCTGGGTAAGAGACTCAATTGGTATTTAGAGGACATTTCCTCTCGCTAATTGATCCACTACTTTACAATAGGCGCTTCTCTGCCTTGGGGTACAGTTCGTTTGTAATACGCTATTCCAGGCCGCGAATGACACCGAGAGTAGGAATGTAATCAGGTTACAGTTGAATGTTGTAGAATTTCTCTCTATTTTTAGTCGGCAGTCAAGGAATATCATAACACACACACACTCATATATATATATATATATATATATATATATATATATATATATATATATATATATATATATATATATATATATATATGTATATATATTTAACACACACACACACACACACACATATATATATATATATATATATATATATATATATATATATATATATATATAATATATATATATATAAGCTTGACTTGAAGGAACCTTCAAGTCAAGCTGAAGAATCTTATTGCTGAAAGCGACTGGACTAAGCATGCAAACGTGGACTTCATGATTGATTTATCAGATAAACCAGTGGATAGTGCTACAACAGCGGCTCTTGGATATGGGTTAAGCTTTGGTGTATTTAATGGTACCTGGACTGTGTCGACATTTCAAATTCATTTTGTTATTTGGAAAAAATTTAATCAAAACCTATGCCCTGATGGTATCAATATTTGTAAAGGTATTGTGTATGGTGCTTTGAGTAATCTTCTCCCCATAATGTTCCCGTGAGATTTCTCCAGGCTTTTAAGAAAATTAAAGAAGACGAAACAATGAAAGTGACAAAAGCAGATAAATCTGATGCAGTGGTAATAATGAATAAAAGTGACTATGTAAGTAAAATAATGACATTGCTAAATGATACTGATACTTATACGAAACTGAGGTTCAACCCTACACAGACAGTGAACTCCCATTTTAATAAACAAATTAAATCCATTTTGAAGGGCTTGGACCATTTAATTAAACAGTTTACATCGCAATGCGCCTCCCTACCTTATATGTATGGTTTAGTCAAGACGCATAAAATCAATAACCCTTTCAGACCAATCATTAGTTCAGTGGGCTCAGTTACGTATAATTCATCTAAATGGCTTGTAAAAATTCTTACTCCTTTGGTAGGAAACATTTCTAACACGATTGTTAAAAATGTTAAAAACAATGTTGATTTTATAAACAAATTGAATAGTTTAAATTTTTATTTTGATTTTAATATGGTTAGTTTTAATGTTGTCTCTTTATTTACAAAAGTGCCTGCAGATGACTTACTTGAATATTTGGAGGATGAATTAGAACGTCATGACATTCCTTTAAGTGTAGCAAACCTCATTAGTCTCATAAGGTTATGTATCAAAGATAGTAAATTTTGTTTTAATGGGGAATTTATTGTACAAAAGTTTGGCATGGCTATGGGTAATCCCTTATCTTTTGTCTTTAGCAATATTTACATGGAATTTTTTGAGACAAAACTCTTACCAAGAATTTTGCCCCAAAAAGTTTTATGGTTTAGGTATGTGGATGATATTTTCTGTATTTGGCCAATTCACGAAAATCTCCAGGAATTCCTTAATAATCTCAGTACTTTAGTCTCTTCTATAAAATTTACTGTAGAGGAAGAAAGAAATTGTAATTTGAATTTTCTTGATGTAACTGTCCATAGAAATGATAGAAATTTCACCTTTTCAGTCTTTCGAAAATCAACTAACATTGCCTCTTTTGTTCATTACTACTCCAATCACCATCAAAATGTTAAATTCTCTGTTTTTTCTAGGATGTTCCTAAGGGCTTTACGTGTCTGTAGCCCGCAGTTTATTGACGCTGAAATTAAAACTATTTATGATATTGCACTGAAATTTAAATACCCGAGGACTTTTGTAGATGTGGCATGGAAAAGAGCTAGAAAAACATTTTATTCAACCAATGACAAACTTGAATTTAGTAAGCATAACATTCTAAAATTACCTTATGATGAAAGGTTTTTAGATATTCCTAGAATTTTAAAGCTTTTTAACATAAATGTTGTTTGCAGTAATATTAATGTCAAGAGTTTAGTAATAAAAAATTCTCCTAAAGATCTTCCAGGCTGCATATATGAAATTCCTTGCAAAAAGTGTGATAAAGTCTATTACGGACAGACCGGTAAATCTCTTTCACAACGTCTCAAACAGCACCAATATTCTGTGAGAACTGGGCAAATATCGAATGCATTACTCGTACATATGAGAGATTTAGATCATCCTATTAACTGGAGTCAAGCAAGAGCCTTAATCCCATGTAATGACACAGTTAAAAGGAATATCATTGAATCTTGTTTCATTAAGTCAAATAATAGGAATGTTCTAAATTTAAGTCTTAGTTTATTTAAACTTGATGCTTTCATAATAAAAAAGTTGTAGATAAATGTAAGCAATAAAATTAATACCTTCAGTTTTTACATATTTTGGAATGTAAAGATACTTTGTAATTTCGGTTAGGGTCAAATCTGTTTAGGTTTGTGACCGTGTGATATCTGATAATCCTGGATTATCTCTTTTAATTTTTACCCTTTTGACAATTAACCATCTGGTATTCTTGATCTTGTTGTGAACCTGAGACCTTTCTCTCTAATTGTATTTCATTAGTACCTTGACAATGTCTTAGTAAAGACGAAAGCGCTTGGATTTCTGACTATTATTTTCCTGTGCTATTCGCTTATTTAATGAAGTCTACTGCATCTACTGTGATTTTTTAAGCATATATATATATATATATATATATATATATATATATAGAGAGAGAGAGAGGAGAGAGAGAGAGAGAGAGAGAGAGAGATAGATATAGATATATATAAATATATATATATATATATATATATATATATATATATATATATATATATATATTATATACACATCAAAGCCAGGATATTGTATAAAAGATATTTCTATATTTGCGAATGTTTTTGGTTAAAGTTAATAAAAAATATATTTCCATAATTAAAAATGTTTATATAGATAGCCTAATTAGAATAGTCGTAATTATATTACTAAGTATACAACCTTTGTATCAATCAAATGAAAAAGTTTACTAAAAAATTATAATTGGCTTTTTACTTGGTTTCATAAATAGATCTGAATATATTCATCATTATATGAGAGAGAGAGAGAGGAGAGGAGAGAGAGAGAGATGAAGAGAGAAGAGAGAGAGAGAGAGAGAGAGAGAGAGAGAAGAGAAGCAGCAATCAGGAAAACTGACTCAGCAAAATTTTTTTGATACGATTTCTATTTATGTAATATTTCTAGGCATGTGTAACAACAAAAAAGAAAATAGCTCTATGTAAATTAACTTAAATATCTTGACTGTAAATAAATAATTAGATTTTAAAGGGGTTTGTTTCTTAATCTTACTCATATAAGTATTTACCTGTTTTTTTAATCCTACGTCTAGAAGCAAATAATTTGCCTTGTGTCTTTAATATTTCATTTATTTCTGTATTTCTGTTTTTTTTTTATTGTTTCTTCCGTCAAGGGACTAACTAGATCAACTATGGAAGCTCATTTACGAGGGAGAATGAAATCTATTTTGTTGTTAAAAATAAAAGACTCGATAAGTGTTCATTATTATGCTGCCCTGAACGTGCTCAATGATTAAACATTCATGGGGCCTTTGTTTCTAGTTTAGCAAACAAAGGCTGCCGATAAAAGCTTATTTTGTTTAATTAGCGAATGATATTATGACAACAAAGGGTTCGCTGCATCAATATTGACCATTATGCAAACGGGTACTTCATTTTTTCTTTTGAAAATAATGTTCGCTCTCTGCCCGGCCTAATTATTCGAATGGTGTTAACAGCATCGCCATCGGAATTTCAAATGAATAAGTGATAGAATATCCACTGTGATGAGCGAGCACGAAAATGAGAAATTCATTTTGGTAATGTGCCGGGTCTGGGTAGGCGATGGAAATGGCTGAAGAATGCGAATGTTTGGCGATATATTTCAATGGTTCATAGAAATGACTTAGAGATCTTAGGAACAAAATGGATGTAGTTGCCATTCGTTCTAGGTTAATTTCATTTTGGAAAATGATTGTAATTTTTAAAGTGGCCAGACTTTCTTTCTGGTAATTACGAAAGAAAAGCTCTTTAACTAAAGGTGAATAACACAAAGAGAGCTGTATATTCTTACCATTAGATGTACCGTGGTTAATTCTGATACCTACTGCGCTTTGTGACCTAAAGAAATGAACATGTGGTAAAGTGATAACAGCTCAGAGGCTATTTTTGATCAGAATTTACGACATTGGGTTCAAAGTTCTTACTTGAAAGTGAATTTAGTGTAAGGTTATTGAATAAGGCAAACAATTATTTTGGATCACAGTGGCACTTAATCATTTTTTATAGAGGCAAATAACCTCATATTGCGCTAGCCCTACCAATGAAGTCATACGAATGTGTCATGTTAAACTTAAAACTGTTGTAAAAAAAAGAGGGGGAGTCTCTGCAAATCAATAGACTGGTATAGTTATTAAAAGAATAAGTGGCAATTGCGTCCTCAAACTCTGATGTTCACCAGTACTTATTTGCTCATGAGATTGTACATTGTACCATGACCTTGCGAAAATCATGAATTATAATCATTCAGACACTACGGCAGCTATTAACAAAAGGGTTGATGCGATAGATCATTGTTTTGCAACACTCCTTATAACCATAAAGTAGACCATTCATTGACTTACCTTGCTGCCAGAACTACTGAACTTGACTCCACTGAAGAGATCTGTTCTCTGTGAATAAAAAAAAAGGAAAGCCATTATAATCCTGATAGTGACGGAGTGTTTATAATTTTTTCCTATTTCATATAAAAGAATATGATCCCTTTTAACCCTTAATGGACGGATAGCTTCTCGTGAGCAGCAATAACAGGTTTGGGGTGGTGGACGGATTGATCTTGTAGATAAGCAATATTAAAGGCAATAGTGACGGAGAAAATGAATGAGTAGGTTCCTTTGCAGCCAGAAGACAATGAAAAAGAATGCCAAAGGGTTACATTAAATTGCAGTGTTTTCAATGCCTTAATTTGGCTGCGAACAAATAGTTTCTTTAGATTTATTCTAGCTTTATAGATGTTTATTTTCTATCCACATATTTGAAGATAAACCAGTTTTATCTTTCAAAATTTCTACAATTATATAACTGTCGATTTGTTTCTCCAGTAGAATTTATATAATAATACTATGTTTTGATAAAATATTTAGAACCTTGACATAGAAATGCATTTATTGATTTTATATTCCATGTAGGTACCAAACTATAACCTTAACTTACATCTTTTCATTACAATTTTTCTTGATATGTCATGAAGATATAGTTTTTTTTAGAGAGTATGAATTTAATGATGTATCCAGCAAGTTATTATCTTAATATATACCTCATAATAAAATTATTTTGGCTACAGCTATAATTGGATATAAAAATAGAACCCGAACGAAGGAGGGAAAGAATCACTCGCGAAAAAAGGAAAACAAAAAATCCATATCACGTGGACCTCGAAAGTGTGTCTAAACCTCTTGGGATTCTTCTTGCGTTTCTGAAAAACTTTCTCTATTGAACTCTCCCCACGAAAAACCTTAATTGGCCAACTTCCTCTTTTAGACAATTTTATGCTAGAGCGAAGGATATTAGAGAAAAGTCGTCTTCTTCAGCTCCTTTTTTTTATGTAATTATTTTCGTGCTATTAATAATGTCATATTTTTTCACTGATAATGCGTTGGAGATGACAGCCTGATTCCATACTGAGGATTATGGAACTATAATATGATATTCTACCATAATAATAATAATAAAAAAGATATATAACACAATTTAGCTATATTGCAAATGGAAGCTTGTCTTTCAAGGACGACTTAAAAAGATCGAAAACTGTTTTTGCAATTTCATGAGTTCCAGTGTCTCTCGTTAATATTAGCTTATATACGGTTTCATATTTCCTTCTTTGATTACACGTTTAAGATTGACATTGTTGCCACATAGTAGCATGATGATACTGACAGCCTGATTCCATTCTAACACCAAATAGGATTATGGAATTGTAGTGCGATATTCTACCATAATAATAAGAAAAATAATCAAGAGAATGTGGCTATACTGCAAACGGAAGCTTGTCTTTCAAAAACAAAACTAATAGAGTAAATTGTGCTATGAAGTTTCTTCGGCGCAATCATGTTTTCTGTACAGCGTATACACCGCATGAGCAACGGCCAATGTAACTTTCAACCATGGCCCGCTGGTGGCCTGTGTTGAGGGCACACATAAAATTAAAACTACTGAGGCTAGAAGGCTGCAATTTGGTAATGCTTGATAATTAGAGGGTGGATGATCAACTTACCAATTTGCTGCCCACTAGCCTTAGTAGTTTTTAAGATCTGAGGGCGGACAGAAAAAGTGTGGTCAGACAGACGAAGCCATCTCAAAAGTCTTGTTTTACAGAAAAAAATATCGACTGCTTTTTTAGCTATTTAATGAGTTCTAGTGTTTCTCTTTTATGTCAGTTCTATTCTTAAACAGTGTAAAACCTTTCTATGATTATGGGTACAATTTCTGCTGGCATATCCCATATCCCTGAATATGGAAATCAGACGGATATGGGAAACACCAATGGAAATTGCACCCATAATCATAGGGACACTAGGCACGATTCCAAGTTCCTTGAAAAGGAACCTGTAAAAACTATAGATGCCAAAGTAGCTCCAGGACTCATGCAGAAGAGTGTGCTACTAGAAACGGCTCAGCACATGAGGAGGCAGGATGCAACCAGGAACCTCTCACCCAGTTGACACGCGTTATTATATATATATATATATAATATATATATATATATATATATATATATAAACATATATATGTATGAATTTTTTTATTTTTCAATAATAATAATAACAAAAACAATAATAATAATAATCATCATCATCATCATCATCATCATCATCATCATCATCATCACCATCATCATCACCATCATCATCATCATCATCATCAATAATCATTATTATTGTTATTATCATTATGTTATAAACACTTAAGGACAAATATTTTAAATCCTAGGACATTCACAAGCAGAAACAGTATTACTGCGAAAAAAAAAAAATACTAAAAAAAAGATCCTATCCTGGAAGCAATGTTCACATACGCTTCCCTGAGGAAAATAAGGACCTCTACAAACTGCAGGCTCTGAGTTACTGGGCAAAGGTAAAA
The DNA here is from genome assembly GCF_015104395.2 of Macrobrachium nipponense. Lineage (NCBI taxonomy): Eukaryota > Metazoa > Arthropoda > Malacostraca > Decapoda > Palaemonidae > Macrobrachium > Macrobrachium nipponense. Next base: position 75,305,565 of record NC_087214.1, read on the forward strand.
AGGAGAAAATGTAATGAGAAAAAGGATAATAAGAGCTACGCAGTTCCTTCCCCGTTTACTTGGAGAATCCTTAGTTTATGTAAGTTTCCTGTTTGTCGTGTCCAGCTCTTTTCCTTCTGTTATTTCCATTCCTAGATTTCCATTCCTAGATTTCCATTCCTAGATTTCCATATTCCTTTCAGGCTGCTGCTGTAAAGATTTGAACAACATTATCACAATTGAGCAGAGGAACAAGAGTCCTACAGGAGATTCAAACTATTGTAGATTCACTTCTGATGTCTAGGCCAGTCCCTTACGACGCTCCTGATTGGTTGTTGATAAGCCAATCACAGGGCTGGAAACTCTCAGTTTCTCTTGAGGGGGTTCACATAGGCAGGATGTATGTTCCATTTCTCTTGAGGGATACGTCTTTCAAAAGTATCCCTCAGAAGAGGTGGAACATACATCCTGTCTGTGAACTCTCTCGAGAGACTGAGAGTTTCCAGCCTTATGATTGGCTTATCAACAGCCATTCAGGAGCGTCGTAAGGGACTGACCTAGACATCAAATGCACGGTTGATGTGAATTTACTATAGCTATAACGGCTATCGCAAGTAGAAAGCCGCATCACTTTTCGTATCTTGTAAAATTTTTGATTGCCCTCCCATACTAAGCCAGTTAGTAATATCTAACAATTGCTATGGGCCATTAATAAATCCAGCCATCTAAAAAATATTTCAGCTGCTACTCTGTCTATGTATATGAATGTAAGGAAGGAATCGATCAAAAATGATATCTATTCGGTCAGCGTGTTCATAATGGTAATTGAAGCACCATTACACCCTAATGTAAGTTAACGCACAAAAGCAACATTGCAAAACGTTGCAAGAAAAACAAGTAAACAATGCGCCGAGGTTTCTTTGGCCCGTGAGGCCTTCAGCCAAGGCCCGGTGATGGCCTGCTCTTTAGCGTTGCCAGACCCACGACTGTGGCTATTTTCAACCTTAAATTAAATAATAACTACTGAGGCTAGAGGGCTGCAATTTAGTTTGTTTGATGATTGGAGGCTGGATGATCGACTTGCCAATTTGCAGCCCTCTAGCCTTGGTATTTGTTAGGATCAGGATCTAAGAGCGGGCAGAAAAAGTAAGGACGGACAGACAAAGCCGGCACAGTAGTTTTCTTTTACTGAAAAATAAAAAAAAAACATCAACTTCAGCCAAACCTCAAGCATTCTATATGGGATGACAGAGACATATGTGTTAAGAAAACACCTATTTTATCTTTCAGCTTTTAACTGTTCTTTCATACAGTGAGGAAAAGGGAATAAACAAGATCAAAGATATCTGGATTAGTTTTTCGCATATAAATATTTACAGAGAATAATCGATCGTATGCTGGATATCTGAAAACATCGTTTACCGTTTAAAAAAATACTACAAGCGCACAAAACCTAAATTAAAGAATAAAGTTCGTTATCCCTTCGTATAGAGTATTTTGTAATCATTTACTTTTGTTCCTGTCTTTAAAATCATCCGTAAAACAAGCGAGATTTCCATAGGCCTTAATATAAGAAACAGAGATATAAATACCCAAGAAAAACTCACAACGCAAAATAAAACGGGTTCATTTAAGGTACCAAGATGTCCCCGGTAAAGTCATCTATCTGGCTTACTCTCTATAAAGAGATACTAAACAAGATAAGAGTAACGCAGGTTTCTTCATGGCCTCAATAGGCCTAGTGTGTGTGCATCGACTTGCAGTACCGAATTGCTCCTTATATTATTACATTCATTTTAGGCCTCCTGGAAATGGGATATTATAGGCCTGGTGGAGAAGACGGTGCTCAAAGTCTTTTAATCTAATATTAGAAATATTGCAAAATCAGCCATTTACAGAACAAAACATGACAGAAAATCCACCTTATCAATAACATATGCCTATGGTAGATTCACATCAACTGTCGTGCATCTGATGTCTTGGCCAGTCCCTTACGATGCTCCTGATTGGTTGTTGATAAACCAATCACAGGGCTGGAAACTCTCAGTCTCTCTTGAGAGTTCACATAGGCTGGATGTATGTTCCACTTCTCCTGAGGGATACTTTTGAAAGACGTATCCCTCAGGAGAGGTGGAGAATTCATCCTAGCCCTGTGAACTCTCTCGAAAGACTGAGAGTTTCAACGATTACAGAAATAGTGCAAGATGAACTGTTCAGCCGACACTTTAAAGATAAAATAAATGCATTTATTTACATAAAAAGCTGTTTGTTGAAAATTAATATTGCAACGTGTTTGATACTGAGGGTAAGTCTGAATCAACAAATATCAAGGATTAAGACTTTCAGATCTTTGGAGAATTAATAATATCTGTGTTTAAGAGAACAGGAATATATATCAATCAGATTACCCTCACGAAGTCGAGAGGGGATTTATTAAGTATAGAAATGAAGCATTTTTATTCACCAAATAGCCCAGCAAGTTGACTCTAAATAAACGTCAGTATTCTGAGTGAAACCTAACAATTAGAAAAAAATTGTAATTGTAAAATCGGCAAGAAAATAAAAGTCAGAGGAATAAACCAAAATGATAAAAGCGCCTCAGTGGCGTGATCGGTATGGTCTTGGCCTACCACCTCGGTGGCTGCGAGTTCGATTCTCGGGTATTCCACTGAGGGGTGAGAGATGTGTATTTCTGGTGATAGACGTTCACTCTCGACGTGGTTCGGAAGTCACGTAAAGCCGTTGGTCCCGTTGGTGAATAACCAACACTGGTTCCATGCAACGTAAAAACACCATATTTCAGAAATGAAGATTTACACGCAAATGTGTTTTGCCCTTTTAACCATATGAATTATACAAAGTACATTGTATGTAAATCATATATACATAGAAGTATGGTAGAGGCTCCTTTCAACTGAGAGAGAGAGAGAGAGAGAGAGAGAGAGAGAGAGAGAGAGAGAGAGAGAGAGAGTGGGGGAAAAATGAAATACTAAACTCCAAATTGCTCTAATAGATTTATCAGACATTTGCCGAAACGTTAATCAGTGCGTGATTATGGAATTTACAGATAATCTCTTAATCATGCGTCTGATTAGCTGCTAAAAATACCAATGACTTTTCGAATTCCACTCATCTGATTAACAAGACTAATCATCGGTAAACTCATTGGCAAAATTGTCCTTCTCATTACAAAAGCTAGTGACAAGGCTGGCTCGCGCTGGGAGAGGGAATTTTATTTCTGTTTGTTTCCTGACATTTGAAGGTTGTTGGCATTTTTAATGATTGACTTTATATTGATTATTGTATCTTTAATTATTATTTTTATTTTGATATTGGTATTTTTAGTTATTAATTTATTATTGATAAGTATCTTTAATTATAATTTTTATTTTGATAGTGGTATTTTTAGTTATTAATTTTATTTTGATATTTGTATTTTTAATTATTCACTTCGTTTTGATGTTTGCATTTTGATGATTAATTTTATTTTGATATTTGTATTTTTAATCATTGATTTTATATTAATATTTTTATTTTTAATGATTCATTTTATTTCGATATTCGTATTTATAATGGTTCACTTTATTTCAATATTTGTATTCTAAATGATTAATTCTGTTTTGATATTTGTAATTTTAATAATACACTTTAATTTGATATTTGTATTTCTAATAATTAACTTTATTTTGATATTTTTATATCTAATGATTCACTTTGTTTGGATATATGTAATTTGAATGATTCTCTTTATTTTCTGTTTGCAGTTTTTCTGTTCGCCCTCAGATCTTACAAAGTACTGATGCTTGAAGGCGCTAGTATTTTGATCATCCACTCTCCAATCATTAAACATATCAAATTGCAGCCCTCTAGCCTCATAGTTTATATCTTATTTAAGGTTAAACGTACCCATAATCGTGCGTCTGGCAACGACAGGTCTATTTTCAGTGGTCTTGATTATATCCGAAGTACAGAAAACTCGATTGCGCTTAAGGAATTTCGGCGAATGTTTTATTTACGCTTATTTACGCCTACGATAAGTACTTAACACAATGCGTCGTACTTTCCATCTAGAATTTGGTAACAAGACGGGATGTTTGTCTAAATAACCTTGTAGATGGAACACACGGCTTTCCCGATAAGCACAACGACCAATCAGTAGCCAAAGGGTTTACCAAGTTGAATGACGAGCATTTAACAAATAATTTATCCAGGTTAAATGCAAATAAACGAGGTATTCTAACGATTTCTTGCATGTAAATTACACGAGTAGGTTCATATACGAAGTAAGCTAGGCACAGCGTTGTCTATGAGGCTTTCTAAGACGTGGCACTCTAGCTATGGTATCGTGGCTTTTCTCCCCAGAATACTCTGCTTATTTATATAACTTTTTCTTGAGCATACAAATAATTGTATAAGAGCTGTGATTGAACACTTTCTGGACTATCTAGCTAAATAACTTATCCCGCAAAAGTTTAAAGTCCCATTCAATTACCGTTATCCTGCGGTGTTCACATATGGTACGCATGACTATACTCGTTTTTTTTTCCATTTGTCCACCCGCCTGTGGTGTTTAAGTACGGTAACATTGCGTCCCGGGCTTTATTTAGTTACATTCAGCTTACGTTCAACAATTATAATAATATCCTATTTCGAATATTAACGGTGTAATTCGCATACAGTAAATTATTAAAACACTTTTCAGTTGCAAATGTACACCCAGATATCCTTTTACTTACCTAAAACTTACACATAGCGTCTAACTAAAGCCCGGGATGCAGTGTTACCATACGCAAACACCTCTGGCGGGTGGACAGATGGAAAAAAAAAGGCAGAGCGTCCTAGGCATACATCTTTATTGTTGGGGATTGGAACGATAATCAAACAAAATTAATAAATCAAGGTTACAATAAAAGAATAATTTCTGACTGAAATGGAAAGAATTTGTGCTTAAAATAAGGATAGTAAAATGAAATACCTGGAGAATCGGTAGCATAGGCCTAGCTTCATTGGTCAGCGCTTCATGTTTTAGAGGTATCATAACAAAGTCCTCTCCATTCACATGCAATGAAACTGCACGTAAAATAAAGATTTGAATGACAAGAAGATATGGTGATGCTAATGCATGCTCAGCATAGGCCTAAGAGTGGACTAGGTTATACTTTAAAGATAAATTATAATGGGTGAAATTCATCGTTCGTTTGCGTTTGATCTGAGTAGAACGATAACCTGGTCTTTCGTGTGCTTGTGTTTATATTATTATCATGAATAAAGATCGACGTGTTTATGAATGACATCAGAGGGAGCGAGGGCTCATTGTCCTTATGAACATATAAATGCGGGCTATCATACGAAGTTTACGTTACTCTGGTCAGTTCCAAACCGGTGCGGTGGTGTTCCTACTTGACTGTGCTTTTTTTCACGAACGTATAACATGTCTAAAGGGCCCCACAGACGTTACGACTGGAGGATCAGGTTCCGATCTGTCTCCGGCATCTGTGTTGCCCATACACTTCAGATTCACTTCAGTTTGCCGAAACCTGGTAGAGTGAGGACATGGCCGCTCTGCTCAGTGATGACGCTATAGACCGCTCTTGCAGCTGAAACTAGAAAGCCCCAGCGAAAAAGGAGAGCCTGAATTGAACTATGGTTGAAGAAATGAAATGAATGATCTCACAATTGTTTATTTAATTAATAGAAACTTTACCCTGGTGACTGGTTCGATTACCTGGAGGAGCAGACTGTCATGGAATTATTACATACAAATAAAAAAAAAAAAAACACGCACAAACACACACACATTGTACGAGAGGTTGCTGGACACACTTCGTTTACACGCCACGTTGTTCCTTGGGGCATGTAAAGCTATTATTCAAGTTATGCAACACGAGTATACAAAGGTAAACAGTAACTATGTTGCATACACAGCATCTTTCATATGCTAGTGGTATACAGCCTGGTGTAGGTACAGTAGGTCTACAGTTCCGTTAAAGCAGAATAGGCCCTTAAACCTACGGTTCTGTACCCAAGTAAGAATACAAATTTCAGATCTTTTCTACACAATTCTTTATTTAAAAAAAGGAAAATTTGAATATTATTGAAAGTTTTGTAATAAACTTATTTTTTGTGCGACAAATAACATTGTAATTTAAACAACAGTACTATTAATACATACAGATATAGCATACAAACACAATACGTAAATACATAATATACTCACACACATAAGTGTAGGTGTATATATATATATATATATATATATACCTATATATATATATATATATATATATATATATATATATGTGTGTGGTGTGTGTGTGTGTGTGTGTGTGTGTGTGTGCGCGCCTCTCTCTCTCTCTCTCTCTCTCTCTCTCTCTCTCTCTCTCTCTCTCTCTATATATCTATATATATATATATATATATATATATATATATATATATATATATACACTTGGTGCG
>NC_087214.1:75314999-75329999 GCF_015104395.2 Macrobrachium nipponense
TCACTTTTTTATTAAAACCACTATTCACACTTTCTATCGGGTTCTTATTTAATTCTTTATAAGTGCTATTATCACCCAAAAGACTTTCCATTTTTTCTATGTATTCATTTTTGTTTAAAATTACTATGGCACCTGATTTATCTGCTTTTGTCATGTGTATATCTTTATCTTTTTTCAGTTCATTGATGGCATTCATAAATCTTTTGGGTACGTTTGTGATGTCTGACTTTTTCATGCTTCCATAAATCACTAGTTAAATCACTATATTTTTCTAAGTTGCACAATCCTTTAGTAATTTCTACACTGTTTATGCTCTATCAACGGGAACAATCATGCTATTAACTGGGAAGGGGCAAAAAGGCTGGTGTGTTCTAATAATGCATTGGAAAGGAATATCATTGAATCTAGTTTTATAAAAGAAAGTTACAACAATAATATGAACACCAGTCATGGAATGTATAAACTTGATCCTTTAATATCAAAAGAAATTTGTAAACTGTTTAAATTTTAAGGTTGGCTGTAGAGATTTATGAAAAATAGGATTATTATATTTGTAAACACAGTAAAGGGGGCAGTAGTGGTAATGAGATGTTCAACCCCGCCTCCCTGACACCTGTCAGGTGTGGACTTGTACCCCAAGCGGTAGTATCCCTTGAGAATTTATTGTAAATTTTAGCCTAATGATTTTTGAAAGCCACTCCTACCTTGACACCTGCCTGTGGGTGGATCTGCAGTCTCAAACTGTTGTGTGTATGTTCGTCAGTACTGTCTTTGTAGTATATATACTTGTGAATTCTAATACTATGTATCAGTCCTTTGTCAATGGCTTGAAAATAAAGCCGAAACCGGTCAGGACCTACACCCTGTCTCTTATTTTTCACCTGTGGTTATATATATATATATATATATATATATATATATATATATATATATATATATATCATATATATATATATATATATATATATATATATATATATATATATATATATATATATATATATATATACACACATACACTTATGTATGTGAGTATATTATGTATTTACGTATTGTGTTTGTATGCTATATCTGTATATATTAATAGTACTGTTGTTTAAATTACATTGCTATTTGCCGCACAAAAAATAAGTTTATGACAATACTTTCAATAATATTTAAATTTTCCTTTTTTTAAATAAAGAATTTTGTGTAGAAAAGATCTGAAATTTGTATTCTTACTTGGGTACAGAACCGTAGGTTTAAGGGCCTATTCTGCTTTAACGGAACTCTAGGCCTACTGTACTTACACCAGGCTGTATACCACTAGAATATGAAAGATGCTGTGTATGCAACATAGTTACTGTTTATCTTTGTAAACTCGTGTTGCATAATTTGAATAATAGCTTTACATGTCTCAGGGATTATTATGCCCCAAGGAACAACGTGGCGTGTAAGCGAAGTGTGCCCAGCAACCTCTCGTACAATGTGTGTGTTTTTTTTTTTTATTGTATGTAATAATTCTATGTCAGTCTGCTCCTCCAGGTAATCGAACCAGTCACCAGGGTAAAGTTTCTATTAATTAAATAAACAATTGTGAGATCATTCATTTCATTTCTTCAACCATAGTTCAATTCAGGCTCTCCTTTTTCGCTGAGGCTTTCTAGTTTCAGCTGCAAGAGCGGTCTATAGCGTCATCACTGAGCAGAGCGGCCATGTCCTCACTCTACCAGGTTTCGGCAAACTGAAGTGAATCTGAACGTCTATGGGCAACACAGATGCCGGAGACAGATCGGAACCTGATCCGCCAGTCGTAACGTCTGTGGGGCCCTTTAGACATGTTATACGTTCGTGATAAGAGCACAGTCAAGCAGGAACACCACCGGTTTGGAACTGACGAGAGTAACGTAAACTTCGTATGACAGCCCGCATTTAAATGTTCATAAGGACAATGAGCCCTTGCTCCCTCTGATGTCATTCATAAACACGTCGATCTTTATTCATGATAATAATATAAACACAAGCACACGAAAGACCAGGTTATCGTTCTACTCAGATCAAACGCAAACGAACGATGAATTTCACCCATTATAATCGATCTTTAAAGTATAACCTAGTCCACTCTTAGGCCTATGCTGAACATGCATTAACATCACCATATCTACTTGGCATTCAAATCTTTATTTTACGTGCAGTTTCATTGCATGTGAATGGAGAGGACTTTGTTATGATACCTCTAAAAAACATGAAGCGCTGACCAATGAAGCTAGGCCTATGCTACCGATTCTCCAGGTATTTCATTTTACTATCCTTATTTTAAGCACAAATTCTTTTATTGTAACCTTGATTTATTAATTTTGTTTGATTATCGTTCCAATCCCCAACAATAAAGATGTATGCCTAGGACGCTCTGCTTTTTTTTTTTTCATCTGTTCACCCGCCAGAGGTGTTTGCGTATGGTAACACTGCATCCCGGGCTTTAGTTAGTTACGCTATGTGTAAGTTTTAGGTAAATAAAAGGATATCTGGGTGTACATTTGCAACTGAAAAGTGTTTTAATAATTTACTGTATGCGAATTACACCGTTAATATTCGAAATAAGATATTATTATAATTGTTGAACGTAAGCTGAATGTAACTAACTAAAGCCCGGGACGCTATGTTACCATACGCAAACACCACAGGCGGGTGGACAGATGGAAAAAAACCGAGTATAGTCATGCGTACCATATGTGAACACCGCAGGATAACGGGAACTTTTGCGGGATAAGTTATTTAGCTAGATAGTCCAGAAAGTGTTCAAGCACAGCGCTAATACAATTATTTGTAGCTCAAGAAAAAGTTATATAAATAAGCAGAGTATCCTGGGGAGAAAAGCCACGATACCATAGCTAAAGTGCTATGTTATAACTGAAATATCCCACCTTCCCGCCAATACAGTAGTGGTTTTTCCACCCTTCTCTCCACGTCTTAGAAAGCCTCACAGACAACGCTGTGCCTTGCTTACTTCGTTTATGAACCTACTCGTGTAATTCACATGCAAGAAATCATTAGAATACCTCGTTTATTTGCATTTAACCTGGATAAATTATTTGTTAAATGCTCTTCATTCAACTTGATAAACCCTTTGGCTACTGATTGGTCGTTGTGCTTATCGGGAAAGCCATGTGTTCCATCTACAAGGTTATTTAGACAAACATCCCGTCTTGTTACCTAATTCTAGATGGAAAGTACGACGCATTGTGTTAAGTACTTATCGTAGGCGTAAACAACCGTAAATAAAACATTCGCCGAAATTCCTTAAGCGCAATCCAGTTTTCTGTACTTCGTATATAATCAAGACCACTGAAAATAGACCTGTCGTTGCCAGACGCACGATTATGGGTACGTTTAACCTTAAATAAGATATAAACTAAGAGGCTAGAGGGCTGCAATTTGGTATGTTTAATGATTGGAGGGTGGAGGATCAATTTGTAAGATCTGAGGGCGAACAGAAAAACTGCAAACAGAAAATAAAGTGAATCATTCAAATTACATATATCAAAACAAAGTGAATCATTAGATATAAAAATATCAAAATAAAGTTAATTATTAGAAATACAAATATCAAATTAAAGTGTATTATTAAAATTACAAATATCAAAACATAATTAATCATTTAGAATACAAATATTGAAATAAAGTGAACCATTATAAATACGAATATCGAAATAAAATGAATCATTAAAATTAAAAATATTAATATAAAATCAATGATTAAAAATACAAATATCAAAATAAAATGAATCTCGAAAATACTAGTCAAAAATAAAGCGAATCATTAAAAAATACAAATATCAAAACGAAGTGGATCATTAAAATACAAAATAAAATCAAAAATAAAAGCGAATCATTAAAAATGCAGACATCAAAACGAAGTGAATCATTAAAAATACAAATATCAAAATAAAGCGAATCATTAAAAAATGCAGACATCAAAACGAAGTGAATCATTAAAAATACAAATATCAAAATAAAAATTAATAACTAAAATACCACCTTCAAAATAAAAATTATAATTAAAGATACAATTATCAATATAAAATTAATAACTAAAAATACCAATATCAAAATAAAAATAATAATTAAAGATACAATTATCAATATAAAATCAATCATTAAAAATGCCAGCAACCTTCAAATGTCCCGAAACAAACAGAAATAAAATTCCCCTCCCAGCGCGAGCCAGCCTTGTCACTAGCTTTTGTAATGAGAAGGACAATTTTGCCAATGATTTACCGATGATTAGTCTTGTTAATCAGATGAGTGGAATTCGAAAACAAAAGTCATTGGTTTTTATTTTTTTAGCAGCTAATCAGACGCATGATAAGAGATTATCTGTAAATCCATAATCATGCACTGATTAACGTTTCGGCAAATGTCTGATAAATCTATTAAAAGCAAATTTGGAGTTTAGTATTTCATTTTTTCCCCACCCACTCTCTTTCTCTCTCTCTCTCTCTCTCTCTCTCTCTCTCTCTCTCTCTTTCTCAGTTGAAAGGAGCCTCTGCCATACTTCGATGTATATATGATTTATATACAATGTACTTTGTATAATTCATATGGTTAAAAGGGCAAAACACATTTGCGTGTAAATCTTCATTTCTGAAATATCTGTTTAATCGTGATCTTTCAGTATATCATTTTGTTTGTCTGTCCTGGTGTTTTTACGTTGCATGGAACCAGTGGTTATTCACCAACGGGACCAACGGCTTTACGTGACTTCCGAACCACGTCGAGAGTGAACGTCTATCACCAGAAATACACATCTCTCACCCCTCAGTGGAATACCCGAGAATCGAACTCGCGGCCACCGAGGTGGTAGGCCAAGACCATACCGATCACGCCACTGAGGCGCTTTTTGGTTTATTCCTCTGACTTTTATTTTCTTGCCGATTTTACAATTACAATTTTTTTCTAATTGTTAGGTTTCACTCAGAATACTGACGTTTATTTAGAGTCAACTTGCTGGGCTATTTGGTGAATAAAAATGCTTCATTTGTATACTTAATAAATCCCCTCTCGACTTCGTGAGGGTAATCTGATTGATATATATTCCTGTTCTCTTAAACACAGATATTATTCATCTCCAAAGATCTGAAAGTCTTAATCCTTGATATTTGTTGATTCAGACTTTCCCTTTTATATCTCTCAGTATCAAACACGTTGCAATATTGATTTTCAACAAACAGCTTTTTATGTATATAAATGCATTTATTTTATCTTTAAAGTGTCGGCTGAACAGTTCATCTTGCACTTCTTTCTGTAATCGTTGAAAGACATAGTAGATTCACATCAACCGTGCATCTGATGTCTAGGCCAGTCCCTTACGACGCTCCTGATTGGCTGTTGATAAGCAATCACAGGGCTGGAACTCTCAGTCTTCGAGAGAGTTTCACAGGGCTAGGATGAATTTTCTCCACCTCTCCTGAGGGATACGTCTTTCAAAAAGTATCCCTCAGGAGAAGTGGGGGAACTACATCCAGCCTATGTGAACTCTCAAGAGAGACTGAGAGTTTCCAGCCTGTGATTGGTTTATCAACAACCAATCAGGAGCATCGTAAGGGACTGGTCAAGACATCAGATGCACGAAAGTTGATGTGAATCTACCATAGGCATATGTTATTGATAAGGTGGATTTTCTGTCATGTTTTGTTCTGTAAATGGCTGATTTTGCAATATTTCTAATATCATATTAAAATACTTTGAGCACCGTCTTCTCCACCAGGCCTATAATATCCCATTTCCAGGAGGCCTAAAATGAATGTAATAATATAAGGAGCAATTCGGTACTACAAGTCGTTGCACACACACTAGGCCTATTGAGGCCATGAAGAAACCTGCGTTTCTTTTATCTTGTTTAGTATCTCTTTATAGAGAGTAAGCCGATAGATGACTTTAACAGGGGACATTCTTGGTACCTTAAAATGAAACACCCGTTTATTTTGCGTTGTTAGTTTTCTTGGGTAATTTTAGATCTCTGTTTTCTTATATTTATGGCATATGGAAATCTCGCTTGTTTTACGGATGATTTTTTAAAGACAGGAAACAAAGTAAATGATTACAAAATACTCTATACGAAGGGATAAAGAACTTTATTCTTTAATTTAGGTTTTGTGCGCTTGCAGTATTTTTTTAAACGTTGAACGATGTTTTCAGATATCCAGCATACGATCGATTATTCTCTGTAAATATTTATATGCGAAAAACTAATCCAGATATCTTTGATCTTGTTTATAACCCTTTTCCTCACTGTATGAAAGAACAGTTAAAAGCTGGAAGATAAAATAGGTGTTTTCTTAACACATATATGTCTCTGTCATCCCATATAGAATGCTTGAGGGTTGGCTGAAGTTGATATTTTTTTCTATTTTTCAGTAAAAGAAAACTACTGTGCCGGCTATGTCTGTCCGTCCTTACTTTTTCTGTCCGCTCTTAGATCCTTACAACTACCAAGGCTAGAGGGCTGCAAATTGGTAAGTCGATCATCCAGCCCCCAATCATCAAACATACTAAATTGCAGCCCTATAGCCTCAGTAGTTATTATTTAATTCAAGGTTAAAAATAGCCACAGTCGTGGGTCTGGCAACGCTAAAGGACAGGCCATCACCGGGCCTTGGCTGAAGGCCTCACGGGCCAAAGAAACCTCGGCGCATTGTTTATTTGTTTTTCTTGCAACGTTTTGCAATGTTGCTTTTGTGCGATAACTTACATTAGGGTGTAATGGTACTTCAATTACCATTATGAACACGCTGACCGAATAGTTATCATTTTTGATCGATTCCTTCCTTACATTCATATACATAGACAGAGCAGCAGCTGAAATATTTTTTAGATATTACTGACTGGCTTAGTCTTGGAGGGCAATAACAAATTTTACAAGATACGAAAAGTGATGCGGCTTTCTACTTGCGATAGCCGTTATAGCTATAGTAAATTCACATCAACCGTGCATTTGATGTCTAGGTCAGTCCCTTACGACGCTCCTGAATGGCTGTTGATAAGCCAATCACAAGGCTGGAAACTCTCAGTCTCTCGAGAGAGTTCACAGGGCTAGGATGTATGTTCCACCTCTTCTGAGGGATACTTTTGAAAGACGTATCCCTCAAGAGAAATGGAACATACATCCTGCCTATGTGAACCCTCTCAAGAGAGACTGAGAGTTTACAGCCCTGTGATTGGCTTATCAACAGCCAATCAGGAGCGTCGTAAGGGACTGGCCTAGACATCAGAAGTGAATCTACAATAGTTTGTATCTCCTGTAGGACTCTTGTTCCTCCGCTCAATTGTGATAATGTTAAAATCTTTACAGCAGCAGCTAGAAAGGAATATGGAAATCTAGGAATGGAAATCTAGGAATGGAAATAACAGAAGGAAAAGAGCTGGACACGAAAAACAGGAAACTTACATAAACTAAGGATTCTCCAAGTAAACGGGGAAGGAACTGCGTAGCTCTTATTATCCTTTTTCTTATTACATTTTCTCCTTTTTACCTTTGCCCAGTAACTTAGAGCCTGCAGTTTGTAGAGGTCCTTATTTTCCTCAGGGAAGCTTATGTGAACATTGCTTCCAGGATAGGATCTTTTTTTAGTATTTTTTTTTTTTCGCAGTAATACTGTTTCTGCTTGTGAATGTCCTAGGATTTAAAATATTTGTCCTTAAGTGTTTATAACATAATGATAATAACAATAATAATGATTATTATGATGATGATGGTGATGATGATGGTGATGATGATGATGGTGATGATGATGATGATGATTATTACTATTGTTTTTGTTATTATTATTATTGAAAAATAAAAAAAATCATACATATATATGTTTATATATATATATATATATATATATATATATATATATATATAATATATATATATATATAACGCGTGTCAACTGGGTGAGGGGTTCCTGGTTGCATCCTGCCTCCTCATGTGCTGCGCCGTTTCTAGTAGCACACTCTTCTGCATGGGTCCTGGAGCTACTTTGGCATCTATAGATTTTACAGGTTCCTTTTCAGGGAACTTGGAATCGTGCCTAGTGTCCCTATGATTATGAGTGCAATTTCCATTGGTATTTCCCATATCCCTCTGATTTCCATATTCAGGGATATGGGATATCCCAGCAGAAATTGAAACCAATATCCATAGAAAGGTTTTACACTGTTTAAGAATAAAACTGACATAAAAGAGAAACACTAGAACTCATTAAATATCTAAAAAAGCAGTCGATTTCTTTTTCTGTAAAACAAGACTTTTGAGATGGCTTCGTCTGTCTGACCACACTTTTTCTGTCCGCCCTCAGATCTTAAAAACTCCCAGGGCTAGTGGGCTGCAAATTGGTAGGTTGATCATCCACCCTCTAATTATCAAGCATTACCAAATTGCAGCCTTCTAGCCTCAGTAGTTTTAATTTTATGTGTGCCATCAACACAGGCAACCAGCTGGCCATGGTTGAAATTTACATTGGCCGTTGCTCATGCGGTGTATACGCTGTACAGAAAACATGATTGTGCCGAAAAAATTTTATAGCACAATTTACTCTATTAGTTTTGTTTTTGAAAGACAAGCTTCCGTTTACAGTATAGCTACATTCTATGGATTATTTTTCTTATTATTATGGTAGAAAATCGCACTATAATTCCATAATCCTATTTAGTGTTAGAATGGAATCAGGCTGTCAGTATTATCATGCTACTATGTGGCAACAATGTCAATCTTAAACGTCTAATTAAAGAAGAAAATATGAAACCGTATATAAGCTAATATTAACGAGAGACAATGGAACTCAGGAAATTGCAAAAACAGTTTTCGATCTTTTTAAGTCGTCCTTGAAAGACAAGCTTCCATTTACAATATAGCTAAATTATGTTATATATCTTTTTTATTATTATCATTATGGTAGAATATCATATTATAGTTCCATAATCCTCAGTATGGAATCAGGCTGTCATCTCCAACGCATTATCAGTGAAAAAATAGGACGTTATTAATAGCACGAAAATAATTACATAAAAAAAAGGAGCTGAAGAAGACGACTTTTCTCTAATATCCTTCGCTCTAGCATAAAATTGTCTAAAAGAGGAAGTTGGCCAATTAAGGTTTTTCGTGGGGAGAGTTCAATAGAGAAAGTTTTTCAGAAACGCAAGAAGAATCCCAAGAGGTTTAGACACACTTTCGAGGTCCACGTGATATGGATTTTTTGTTTTCCTTTTTTCGTGAGTGATTCTTTCCCTCCTTCGTTCGGGTTCTATTTTTATATCCAATTATAGCAGTAGCCAAAATAATTTTATTATGAGGTATATATTAAGATAATAACTTGCTGGATACATCATTAAATTTATACTCTCTAAAAAAAACTATATTTTCATGACATATCAAGAAAAATTGTAAATGAAAAAGATGTAAGGTTTAAGGTATAGTTGGTACCTACATGGAATATAAAATCAATAAATGCATTTCTATGTCAAGGTTCTAAATATTTTATCAAAACATAGTATTATTATATAAATTCTACTGGAGAAACAAATCGACAGTTATATAATTGTAGAAATTTTGACAGATAAAACTGGTATATCTTCAAATATGTGGATATGAAATAAACATCTATAAAGCTAGAATAAATCTAAAGAAACTATTTGTTCGCAGCCAAATTAAGGCATTGAAAACATTGCAATTTAATGTAACCCTTTGGCATTCTTTTTCATTGTCTTCTGGCTGCAAAGGAACCTACTCATTCATTTTCTCCGTCACTATTGCCTTTAATATTGCTTATCTACAAGATCAATCCGTCCACCACCCCAAACCTGTTATTGCTGCTCACGAGAAGCTATCCGTCCATTAAGGGTTAAAAGGGATCATATTCTTTTATATGAAATAGGAAAAAATTATAAACACTCCGTCACTATCAGGTTTATAATGGCTTTCCTTTTTTCAATTCACAGAGAACAGATCTCTTCAGTGGAGTCAAGTTCAGTAGTTCTGGCAGCAAGGTAAGTCAATGAATGGTCTACTTTATAGTTATAAGGAGTGGTGCAAAACAATGATCTATCTCATCAACCCTCTTGTTTATAGCTGCCGTAGTGTCTGAATGATTATAATTCATGATTTTCGCAAGGTCATAGTACAACAATCTCGTGAGCAAATAAGTACTGGTGAACATCAGAGTTTGAGGACGCAATTGCCACATTCTTTTAATTGATTTGCAGAGACTCCCCTATTTTTTACAACAGTTTTAAGCTTAACATGACACATTCCTATGACTTCATTGGTAGGGCTAGCGCAATATTAGGTTATTTGCCTCTATAAAAAATGATTAAATGCCACTGTGATCCAAAATAATTGTTTGCCTTATTCGATAACCTTACACTAAATTCACTTTCAAGAAAGAACTTTGAATCCAATGTCATAAATTCTGATCAAAAACAGCTTCTGAGCAGTTATCGCTTTACCACATGTTCATTTCTTTGGGTCACAAAGCGCAGTAGGTATCAGAATTAACCACGGTACATCTAATGGTAAGAATATACAGCTCTCTTTGTTTTATTCACCTTTAGTCAAAAAGCTTTTCTTTCGTAATTACCAGAAAGAAAGTCTGGCCACTTTAAAAATTACAATCATTTTCCAAAACGAAATTAACTCACCTAGAACGAATGGCAACTACATCCATTATGTTCCTAAGATCTCTAAGTCATTTCTATGAACCATTGAAATATATCGCCAAACATTCGCATTCTTCAGCCATTTCCATCGCCTACCCAGACCCGGCACATTACCAAAATGAATTTCTCATTTTCGTGCTCGCTCATCACAGCGGATATTCTATCACTTATTCATTTGAAATTCCGATGGCGATGCTGTTAACACCATTCGAATAATTAGGCCGGGCAGAGAGCGAACATTATTTTCAAAAGAAAAAATGAAGTACCCGTTTGCATAATGGTCAATATTGATGCAGCGAACCCTTTGTTGTCATAATATCATTCGCTAATTAAACAAAATAAGCTTTTATCGGCAGCCTTTGTTTGCTAAACTAGAAACAAAGGCCCCATGAATGTTTAATCATTGAGCGCGTTCAGGGCAGCATAATAATGAACACTTATCGAGTCTTTTATTTTTAACAACAAAATAGATTTCATTCTCCCCCGTAAATGAGCTTCCATAGTTGATCTAGTTAGTCCCTTGACGGAAGAAACAATAAAAAAAACAGAAATACAGAAATAAATAAAATGTTAAAGACACAAGATAAATTATTTGTTTCAAGACGTAGGTTTAAAAAAACAGGTATATACTTATATAAGTAAGATTAAGAAACAAACCCCTTTAAAATCTAATTATTTATTTACAGTCAAGATATTTAAGTTAATTTACATAGAGCTATTTTGTTTTTGTTTGTTATTACACTTGCCTAGAAATATTACATAAATAGAAATCGTATAAAAAAATTTTTACTGAGTCTGTTTTCCTGATTGCTGCTTCTCTCTCTCTCTCTCTCTCTCTCTCTCTCTCTCTCTCTCTCTCTCTCTCTCTCTCTCTCTCTCTCATAATATGAAAATAATATATTCAGATCTATTTATGAAACCAAGTAAAAAACCAATTATAATTTTTTAGTAAATTTTTCATTTGATTGATACAATGGTTGTATACTTAGTAATATAATTACGACTATTCTAATTAGGCTATCTTTATAAACATTTTTAATCATGGAAATATATTTTTTACTAACTTTAACCAAAAACATTCGCAAATATAGAAATATCTTTTATACAATATCCTGGCTTTGATGTATATATATATATATATATATATATATAATAATATATATATATATATATATATATATATATATATATATATATATACATATATATATATATAATATATATATATATTATATATATATATATATATATATATATATCTATAAGTATGTTATACATATATATATATATATATATATATATATATATATATATATATATATATATATATATATATATATATCTATAAGTATGTATACATATATATATATATATATATATATATATATATATATATATATATGCTTAAAAAATCATCAGTAGCATGCATAGATCAACGAAAGACTTCATTAAATAAGCGAATACCACAGGAAAATAATAGTCAGAATTCCAAGCGCTTTCGTCTTTACTAAGACATTGTCAAGGAGCTAATGAAATGCAATTGGAGAGAAAGGTCTCAGGTACACAACAAGATTAAGAATACCAGATGGTTAATTGTCAAAAGTTTAAAAATTAAAAGAGATAATCCAGGATTATCAGATATCACACGGTCACAAACCTAACCGAAATTACAAAGTATCTTTACATTCCAAAATATGTAAAAACTGAAGATATTAATTTTGTTGCTTATATTTATCTACAACTTTTTCATTATGAAAGCATCAAGTTTAAATAAACTAAGACTTAAATTTAGAACATTCCTATTATTTGACTTAATGAAACAAGATTTAATGATATTCCTTTTAACTGTGTCATTACATGGGATTAAGGCTCTTTCTTGACTCCAGTTAATAGGATGATCTAAATATCCCATATGTACGAATAATGCATTCGATATTTGCCCAGTTCTCACAGAATATTGGTGCTGTTTGAGACGTTGTGAAAGAGATTTACCGGTCTATCCGTAATAGACTTTATCACACTTTTTGCAAGGAATTTCATATATGCAACCTGGAAGATCTTTAGGAGAATTTTTTATTACTACAGTTAATAGGATGATCTAAATATCTCGTATGTACGAATAATGCATTCGATATTCTCTTTAGGATAATTTTTTATTACTACAGTTAATAGGATGATCTAAATAGCTCATATGTACGAATAATGCATTCGATATTTGCCCAGTTCTCACAGAATATTGGTGCTGATTTAGACGTTGTGAAAGAGATTTACCGGTCTGTCCGTAATAGACTTTATCACACTTTTTGCAAGGAATTTCATATATGCAACCTGGAAGTTCTTTAGGAGAATTTTTTATTACTAAACTCTTGACATTAATATTACTGAAAACAACATTTATGTTATAAAGCTTTAAAATTCTAGGAATATCTAAAAACCTTTCATCATAGGGTAATTTAGATAATATATGCTTACTAAATTCAAGTTTGTCATTAGTTGAATAAAATGTTTTTCTAGCTCTTTTCCATGCCACATCTACAAAAGTCCTTGGGTATTTAAATTTCAATGCAATATCATAAATAGTTTTTAATTTCAGCGTCAATAAACTGCGGGCTACAGACACGTAAAGCCCTTAGGAACATCCTAGAAAAAACAGAGAATTTAACATTTTGATGGTGATTGGAGTAGTAATGAACAAAAGAGGCAATGTTAGTTGATTTTCGAAAGACTGAAAAGGTGAAATTTCTATCATTTCTATGGACAGTTACATCAAGAAAATTCAAATTACAATTTCTTTCTTCCTCTACAGTAAATTTTATAGAAGAGACTAAAGTATTGAGATTATTAAGGAATTACTGGAGATTTTCGTGAATTGGCCAAATACAGAAGATATCATCCACGTATCTAAACCAAATAACTTTTTGGGGCAAAATTCTTGGTAAGAGTTTTGTCTCAAAACATTCCATGTAAATATTGCTAAGGACAGGAGATAAGGGATTACCCATGGCCATGCCAAACTTTTGTACAAAAAATTCCCCATTGAAACAAAATTTACTATCTTTGATACATAACCTTATGAGACTAATGAGATTTTCTACACTTAAGGGAATGTCATGACGCTCTAATTCCTCTTCCAAATATTCAAGTAAGTCATCTACAGGCACTTTTGTAAATAAAGAGACAACATCAAAACTAACCATATTAAAATCATAATTCAAATTTAAACTATTCAATTTGTTTATAAAATCAACATTGTTTTTAACATTCGTGTTAGAAATATTTCTTACCAAAGGAGTAAGAATTTTTACAAGCCATTTAGATAAATTATACGAAACTGAGCCCACTGAACTAATGATTGGTCTGATAGGGTTATTGATTTTATGTCTTGACTAAACCATACATGTAAGGTAGGGAGGCGCATTGCGGTGTAAAATGTTTAATTAAATGGTCCAAGCCCTTGGACGGCGGATAAACGAGTTTACAGGAGGACGGTGGATATCTCCCCTACCCTCCCGTTCCACTACCTACCTGCCGCCTACCCTGGGAGGACAAACAGGTTTGCATGGGTGGATGGGTGTGTCATGTTTCAACCTACTGTCACACGGGCGATTTTATTGTTATAGAAAGATGAAAGTAGTAGGTATTATATAAAATTTAAAGTTCTTATATGAGTAATTCATGAGGACTTTCTTTAGAAAAGGTGGATGCTCAGATAAGCTCCAAGTGATTATTCGAAATATATCGCTAATCAAAACGTAGACTGACCATATACTTTGTAAATTGCAATCATGCATACAGACAACTTTAGATATCACTAAATACCATAATGTCTAAAATACAGATTATTTACAAGAATGACAATTTACAGTAAAGAATTTATACACATTTAATGCAGTATAAATAGTATTTTCATAACCAACTATAAAAGCAGATTCATTACCTCCGTAATTCTACGTATTCGTTATTTCAACATTCTAATGTGAAGTGGCATACGTCACATAATCATGAATAGATCCATTGTAGCTTTGGAAAATAAATTTGCTATAAAAAATAAATCCTGAATTGCACCCGATGTTAATGAATTCATTATACCATTGCCATTTGCTAATTATCGTTGATTTGTCAAAACGCAACAGCCGTGACGGTAAAACTATGTGTTTTTTTTTCTCTAATTATAACACATGAATTAAAAATACCGAAAAAATGGGTTTCAAATTTATATCACGATTCCGCTCTGATTCTGATGTACATTATTTAAGAGATGAATATACATAATGAGTTTACTACTATTTAGAATTAAGATCAGGCAATGTCGTAATTATCTTT
>NC_087214.1:75332499-75369688 GCF_015104395.2 Macrobrachium nipponense
AAAAGCTTGCACATACATACGAACTCACACACTATCCACACCCATGAACTGCTTGTAACCAGTTTCAAAGTCACCTCTGCAATTGCCTGTAGTAACAGGACATGCACAGATCTGCACATACAGCAAAAAGATACATCAGCATTCCCAAAACTCGTCACTTCGAACTCTGTCTCTAGGGAAGCTAAACTGCTGACTCTCTACATTCTAAGAAACGTCATAGCATATCACTTTACAATGATATATCGTAGCAAATCCCTCCTTTATGTATCATATATATATATATATATATATATATATATATATATATATATATATATATATATATTATATATATATATATATATATATATATATATATATATGTATATATATATATATATATATATATATATATATATATATATATATATATATATAAATTAAAGGTTTATCTTGTAAAAAGTTCTTGGATATAAATATGTGTGACTTACTGTAATGTATATATTTGCTGTAAATATCTGGATGCTCAGTATCTATTGTTAGTTTGAAGTCATTTTCGCTTACTCGGGGAGTATGCCTACAAACTATTTTGCTGTTGTTGTTGTGGGGGGGGGGGGGGGGTTGTTAGGAAAGATTAAAAAGGTCTGCAAAGGGTGTTTCGCACCGAGTTATAGATACAGGAGTTTTAGGATAGGCTAGTTATGATTTATTTATTAGAATGAAAACGTAAAAAATAAATAATGTGGATGTTAAACAGTATTGAAATTATTTGTATAAATTATAGGCTATTTATTTTAATTTCGTTGGTGAACAACGCTCTTTTCTATTTGATTGCAGATATTAACAAATGCGGGCCAAGTAAGCTGGAGGCCTGATCACGCTTTTTTTTACAAATAAAAATATATGCACATTAATAAATAACACAATGTAATAGGACTGTTGTAATAAAATAAAATAAAATATAAATATATCCACATTCGTATATAACAGAATGTGAAAGGACCTTTATAATAAAAAATATATAAATATATATACATTAATAAATAACATAATGTAAAAGGACTGTTGTAATAAAAAAAATATATAAATATATGTGTTCATAAATAACCAATTGTAAAAGGACTGTTGTAATAAAATAAAAACATATAAATAAATGTACATTCATAAATAACAGAATGTAAAAGGACTGGTATAATGAAATAAAAAAAAATATAAATATATGTACATTCATAAATAACAGAATGTAAAAGGAATGTTGTAATAAAAAAAAAATATATGAATATAGGCACATTCATAAACAACACAATGTAAAAAGGACTGTTGTAATAACAAAAATAAAACCTCTGAAAATTGTAACAAACTAGATACTCAACGATAGAGTCGCCTATTTAATGTTGTGGCCGTTTCTCGTCTTCATCTCTTCATCTTAATTGAATACCATTTATTTTCTCATTGAAGAAGGTCTGTTATCTTTCAGTGGACCGGAGGGTACGAGGGTACGAGGTCTCCTTGGAGAATTGCTTTGTTCTGTGTACCAAGATTAAGAGGCAGAATACTGTAAATAAACAGATACTGAATTGAAATCATATTGCTATGTTAGCAAGGTGACTGGTACACATTTTTAGTAAACAGTCAGTGTGGTTGCTATAGTCATTTATTTTCAAACTGTCATCTGCAGGTATAAAATTAAAAACTATATTGCTATATTAGCATGGTGACAGGTACACATTATTTAGTAAACAGTCAGTATGGTTGCTATAGTAATTTGTTTTCAACCTGTCTTTTGCAGGTATGAAATTAAAATCATATGGTGGTAGTTACACATTTTTATCTTGTCATCCCTATTCACCATCAAAATCAATTTAAAAATCCTCTATAAACAAAAGTTCCTTTGCTTAAAACGGATGACAGTGCCACTTTCTTCAGAGGAAACGTAATCTCGCTATTATTCAAACTGTACTGCAAAAGCTAGATATGTCTATGGGCCTAGCGAACAACCTGATAATAATGCAGAAAGAATAATTTGACTATGTGAATTTTACAGTGGGTGAAATCAGTGGGTTATCGACGTCTTTGCTTTTACCTTATTCTGTGGAATCCACTGAAACGAGTTCATTGCTGTTACTTGTCTCTCTGGACTTATGCTGCAATTTCATGTTGTGAAAATTGATGAATACCTGTTTATTTATTTAAAGAATACTAGTGTCATTTATCTTTACATATCATATTTTCGTGTACCATCAACACCATTAAAATTATATTGCTATGTTAGTATGGTGCAAGGTACACAGTGAGCGCAGATTTAAATATTTTCCTTTTTAATTCTGTTTTCCTAGACAGGCTAAGCTATTTTATCTTTATTTCTAAGACTTTATAGTGCGATTTGATTTTGTGAAAACTGAAGTACAACTATTTTATTTTAAACGAATTAATTTTTAATGAGAATAATAGATTCCATTTAATATTAAATACTATATTTTCTTGTTTTATCAGTATCACTTAATAGGCATTGCTATTGAACACAGACATATAAATTTTGTCTTTATATTTTTAGTGATAGAGACTCATTGCTTCATCCATATCACTTAATAGGGAGTGCTGACTGTTAGATGATCCGAGACTTATATATTTGTCTTTCAATGTCACTTTTATTGCGTTAGCATTGAGATTTTGTTTATACTTTTAATAACAGGCTAACTGGTCTCCCAATAAGGTAACAGAAGTTGGACTCAAATTGGTTTCTACCAAGAAAATATTATCAGTAAGAGAAGTTAACTGGCAAATGAATCCTGGAGCTACTTCATCCTATAGTTTTTCTAGATTCCTTTCAAGGGATCTTGGGATCGCGCCTAGTGTTCCTATGATTGAGTGTACAATTTCCACTGGTATATCTCATATCCTTCTTATTTCTATTTGCAGGTCTTGATACTTATCCAATTTTTCCCTCTCTTTTTCTTCAACTCTGGTGTCCCATGGCATTGCGACATCAATGAGTGATATTTTCTTCTTGATTTTGTCAATCAACGTCACGCCTGGTCTATTTGCACGTATCACCCTATCTGTTCTGATATCATATTATTATCATCATCATTTATGTTTATTAATATCTAATTCTGCATGTATTTTTAATTCCTAAAAAAAATATCTAATTTCAAAGTTAAAATAATTTTTCTGAACTCAAGAAGAAAGGGATCAGCTTCAATTTTACATCAAACAAACAAAAATTGTAACATGTAGATTCACTCATGTAATCGATCATAGCCACTAGTAGCAGTTGTTCCATAATCTTCAGATCTGGTAGAGTCGCCCCAGAGAAAATTGCATAAAACTTTACATTTTCCAAATCCAGCGTCATCAACCGCTTCCTAAGTCATAAATATCTTCTGAAGTACCCGAGGCACTGTCAAGTCTTCTTCTTTATTTACTGCGATAAGAGAATGGTACACAAAAAGCATGCCTGTTTCCTTGCTGCGTCAAATATCTAAGGAGTTTTGCGTGTTAGAAAATGTTAGATCGGAGGTTACCAAGGACACATCTTCAAAGAAATATTCGACGCTCGAATAATGAATGATCAGTCTGTGATCTCTTCTTTTACCGCTTCTTTTCTGCCACGAAATAGAAGGGGAACTAAATTAGAATTTTGGGTGAATTGTACGTAAAAAACTTTGGTGAGTTTCGAAGCTTTACGAAAATATCTATAACCAAGACGAATACACACACACACACACACACACACACACACACACACACACACACACACACACACACACACACACACACATATATATATATATATATATATATATATATATATATATATACATAGTATATATAGATAGATAGATATATAGATATAGTAATGTGTGTATGTGTGTACACGTAACTAAGACGAATAAATATTATATATATATATATATATATATATATATATATATATATATATATATATATATATATAATGCCCATTAAAACACTTTGGTATAAAGCTAAGGCCTATATTTCGGTGGACTGCCTCCCACCCTTATCAAGTACTTGATATGGGTGAAAATTATTCGACCGAAATATAGTCCTCAGCCTTAAACCAGTGTAATAATGGAACTTTTACACTTGAGATGTATCCTGTTTTAACAGAAGAATTCATTTACACACACACACACACTCACACAATTTACACACACACACACACATATATATAGTATATATATATGTGTGTATGTGTGTGTGTGTATACATCAATGATACCCAATGCCCAAAAGGGTACTGAGAGTCGATCGCTGATAAATCTGAAAATAAGCCTCGGCGTTGGAAAGATGCCCCTGAAGTGCATTGAAAAGCGGGAGAAATCGATGTCAGCACCTGCGAGAGATCGATGATTTTTCATCCCGCCGTAATTTATCTGGCAATTTGTTATTTGGAAAAAGGTGGAGTCCAGATCATTTCTGAGGGTGGGAGCCATCTGTTATAGGTTCGGAGGACCAAGGGTCATGTATCTAAAGGCTATATATATCCCATGCGGGGGATATAAAAGGTTCGGAAGTACTCGTAATTCTTCTTCCTCGAGGTACGTAGAGCAGGGTTATCCCGCCATCAACGTTTCCTTCTGTCTTACTTTCTTATTAATCATTAATAGATATAAAATGAAAGAAAAAGAACGCAGAATAATATATCTCCAGCGAGGGATATAAAAGTTTCGGGAACAATTCTGCTTCGAGTAAACAGAGGGTTATACCGCCATTAATACTTCTTCTTTCTTGCTTTTTTCCGAATCATTAGACAAAGACAATATAAAATGAAATAAAAAAAAATGCAAAATAATATATATCCTGAGCGAGGGATATAAAAGGTTCGGGAGTAATTCTGCTTCCAGGTAAACAGAGTTATACCGCCAATCATGTTTTTTCCTTCTTGCTTGCTTCTTACTCGTTAGAGAGTAAGAACTAAAAAAAATGCACTAAGTAAATGCAACCTAAGCAATAATGGACAGTGATTCTTGAAACTAAATGAGTCATAATTGGAGATAAATAGCTCATGAGAACTATATAAAGAAAGTAACTAGAAATGAAACGGAATTTTGGAGTATTTGAGATTTTAAGCAAAAAAATCAATCTATATCCAGGCTTTTGGTACGTAAATACAAAGTGAAACACTTTGGTTTTTGCTTACTATAAAACAGTTTTCAAAACCCATCTTGCCAAAGTAGGCTTCGCTCACACTACAATAAAAATGGCCAAGGATCAATTCGCATCGTTACTGCACGCGTCGGAGCAAGGCTTATAATTAAAAGATACCGCAATAGAGATGAGTTGTATTGATAAGCTGCTTCTCTCTAAACTTTCTAATGGAAACCAGTCACGTCAACAAGAAGTCATATCTGATTCATCTCGCTGTTCTCATCTTGGGCAGACGTCATGCACAGTATTAGTTCCAGATTTTATTTTCATTTAAGCATTATAATTGTTTCAGTACCTTGGGGAGACGCGAACCCGCGACATCTGAGTGCCACTCCAGGACACTGACAACTATACCAGGGGACCTAGCCAAATTCAATATCAATGAACGGTAATTTATTCTGGAGCCTAGAGGAAGGTAAGAAATGATTTAACAAGGTAATATATATATATATATATATATATGTATATATTATATATATCATCATATATATATATATATATATATATATATTATTATATATATATATAGATATATATATATATATATATATATATATATATATATATATATATATACATATATATATATATAACACGAAAGATCAAGTATTCGTACTAAGATATACTGCCCAGCAGTTCACGAACTCTAATAATCTTCCCTATTCAGATGGGTTTGTCGTTCATGAGAGATCATTTGAAACGTCCACCGACCGAATTAAGGAAGGAATTACAACATTACATTACAACATTGACGATATTCCCATTCAATAAATAAAAATAAGTGTACGTCACCAAAATTTAGCTTTAAGGAATATTGGAAAATGTATTTCTCATAGAGGAATGTTATATTACCTTTGATGCTTGGGCTGATTTTGGTTTTTATAACAAAATATGCAGATGGTGATAAAGACGAAGTTTTAGAAAAGATTAGTGATGGTAAAGAGGCGTAATTATAATGTGCCTATATACTAGGTTTATCCAGGATACGTCATCAAATATACAAAGCCTAATTAACATGAAGCATCGTATGTAACAGACAGACATGATATTAAAGCAAGTCTAAGAAAAGAGCTGAAGTCATGAGGGCAGACTATGTATAACGTTTAATCAGATTGCTTAACAAGAATGTAAGAATGTAAGAAAAAAAGACATAATGCAACGTATGTAAAAGACAGATATGATATTGAAGCAATTCTAAAAAAAAAAAAATAATAATAATTTGGGTATCGCATACACAAAAGGATGATGTAACATTAACAGGAGAGAGGAATAATGATATTGCGTATCTCCAGTGTTTATTAAGACGATGGTCAACAGCGGTTCTTGTGAGACAGAATTTAGAGGAGGACGTAAAACTAAACCAAACAACGGCTGGATGACTAAGAATGGAAAGTTAAATAACTGACGTTGCATACGGAGGTAAGATTATACATTGGCGTAGTAAGATATGCATTACCACACAGAAATAAATCAGGGTATGACAGGGAAACCAAATTCCATTTCTCAGGAACCCTTGTTGACTATCATCGTAATAAACATTGGAAGGACGTGATATTATTGACAATTTCTCCATTCAAGAATAATTCAATTTCTCCATTTCAAGAATAATGTTCTCCTTTGTGACCTCATTGCTTAAGCATTATTTTCTCATACGCGTGCCTTAATATCTGTCTTTTACGTATGAAGTATAATGTAAAAAAAGCTTTGCAAATCTATATAATAGTTATTTTTCAGTTTAGCAATAATTGGAGAAACAAATCCACTGTTGGGTAT
Source organism: Macrobrachium nipponense (assembly GCF_015104395.2). NCBI lineage: Eukaryota > Metazoa > Arthropoda > Malacostraca > Decapoda > Palaemonidae > Macrobrachium > Macrobrachium nipponense. Next base: position 75,339,423 of record NC_087214.1, read on the forward strand.
GGTTACAAATATATTTAGAAATAAATCTACACAGAGAGCCGTCGAGAATCTATTCGATTGAAAATAGGAATCGAACACATTCTCAGGAATGAGAATCAAAGATTCCCGGGAATGGGAATCAAGCATACTCTCGGGAATGGGAATCAAACAGATTCTCGGGAATGGGAATCAAACAGGTTCCCGACAGCTCTCTGTACAGATTTGCTTGGGCAGGCTTCACTACCAAGCACACCAGCGAGTTTTACACAAACTCCCGACTCAGCAGTGACCCAATTGAAAGCATTTTATTCGAATTTTCCCCTCTGAGTGAAAGAAGATAAAAATGATCAACACGCAATCACTGTGGCAGGACCTGGATTCCATCCCGAAGTAAGTCTGCAATTTATTTCTGTCCATAGCGTGATTGTGTGCCGATTACTTCTAACTCATTGTTACGCCAGATAACTTTACCGTGAAACAACAGAGCTCAAAATTGAAGATATCTCTCTCTCTCTCTCTCTCTCTCTCTCTCTCTCTCTCCTAAAATCGAATGGATGGTTCTTTGAACAGTCAATATCTCTGGTGTGAGATGCTTCTCTCTCTCTCTCTCTCTCTCTCTCTCTCTCTCTCTCTCTCTCTCTCTTATCATTTGTTGCAGAGGTATACATTTTAAAATTATCTCTTTTAAGTTAAGGAGCGAATTTATTCAGGGTGACTATTTTGAATACTATAAATGAGAAAACAGAGCATCATATCTTACAATAATGGGCGTAATATCTGTCCGTCCGTCTGTCATTCAATCACGGCCAAACGGCTGGTCCGATGGGTATGAAACTTGGCAGGGCTATAGTGGGAACCCCTAAGATGGTTTATAATGGGGTTTCATCCTACCTCCCCTCCTCCGAAGGGGGTGGTTGTGAGAGGGGATTCCCTGAAACGGAGCTGGTTCTGCTCGTAAAACTAGGCTTTTTTACGCTCGTAGACTTAGTTACTTGACGAATTTTCATACATAATTTCTTCATACAGATGTTTGCTAATTAAAAGAATATGGTTAAAAAAATATTCATTTTAGTCTTCTGAGAACTGGAAAATCGTCGGAGGGGTATATATCTACGTGAGCAAACCGGACTTGCGTAAAAATTGATCGGTATGAAAAAATGCAAAAATATAAAAAAAATATACGAGAATTCATATACAACGTTTCATGTTGTCAACAACAGGAATCGTATTTATTCTCGTATCGAAAGAAGGTTTAATTGAAGTCTGACCTTTATCGAAATATGATACGGAGGAAAAATCAACACAGTTTTCGAAGTATAAGAAATATCGTAGTTTGAAATATTTAGGGCACATTAAAAACTAACGGATCCAAAAAAAATTGAGAGAATTTAATCACTGGCTACAGATAATAGAATGTAGTTAAATCCAAGAAAATTTAATTTTACCATTTCTGAGACTCGTTTTAATAAAGTAACACGTCTTCCCCGACGGGAAGTAATGCCGTCAGTGCACCTCACGGTGTAAACTGAATAAATTACAAAAGGTTCTCTACAGCGTCCCTTCGGACCCTAGCTGCAATCCATTTCATTCTTTTTACTGTACCTCCATTCATATCCTTCTTTCATCCAGCTTGCATAGTGCAACTGAGAGGTTTTCTTCTTGCTACACCTATCAGACCTCACAGTCAATTTCCCTTTCAGCGTTGAATGACGTCATAGGTCCTAGCTCTTAACGTTTGGCTTAAATTCTATATTCCATTCCACTCCAAAAGTAACTTTTGCACGATAAGGTAATTCTTATATATCATTTAAACCTTCCACTTTGCAGTATATAAACCCACACATTAACTTTTTAATGGTAGCATTAACAGGATTACTTAAGGTGCAGAGAGTATCAGCAAAATTAATGCAGGTAACACTAATTAAATACAAGTCAGACTTCTAAGGTCAAGAAAATATAAGTGAGATCAATAAAAATAGTTCTATTTTGTTAAAAGTATTTTGCTTATTTGTTCCTTCGCCTTTTCTATCTAATTTTCTATTAATTGCTCGTAGTTTCATTATCAACATGAATTTATTCCGAAGAATGTTGAGTTATATTTCCCGATGATATTTACCTTCCTGTAATTTATGTAAGATTTCGGGTATATATAGTTTTTATATTAGTTTAGTGTTGGATTATGTTTAATTTACGAGTCACTGCTCTAATACACAGATCTAATGCCACAACTTATTTTGAGAACGTGGCATTATTCTTGTCTCGAACAGAATATTGTAAAATGGCTACTCGTAGCCCATTCCAATAGTTGTCTTTCCATTACCCTCACAGAGCAAAAGAAAAACAAAAAAATCCTTGACATGATATTAAAAAAAATACCCGAACTCATCCGAATTAGTTTTCCTCGTATACGTTCTTCGACCGTCCCACAAACCTTCTCATACATTTGCATGAAATTCCAATATCGGAGGACTATTGATACCCGGCCTCCTTTACCTTACAGAACCGACGACACAGAGAGATCATTGGCATTTGGGACTTGAATATCCATCCAATCAAATCATCAAAGACGCGCAGTCTCATGAAATATTAAAACTCGGTGAGTGAGTCTCCGATCTCCTGACGAGAAAGAAGGAAGTCTTGCTCTCGACTTGAAACCTCTCATGAAGAATGTTGCGGTTGTTTGGGATTGCTTAACTCTTTAGCAGTGTCTGTTTAGCAACAGTAGAGTCTCTCTAGATCAGCGATGGAACGTCTCTAAATGGGGATCAAGGTATATTAGTCTATAACAGGCCTTTTTCTAGTCTAGAAGATAAAAGGGGCACAGATTTTACCAACAACCTAGGATTATAATAAGGCACCAAATTCAAAGAGAATGTACTTCAACGAAAAGTAATAAAAATATTACAAGATTCACAACGATATCAGTCAATCGAGCATGTGCAATATATATATATATATATATATACTATATATATATATATATATATATATATATATACATAGATATATATATATATATATATATATATCTATATATATATATATATATATATATATAGATATACTATGATATATCAATTCAAGCTACAAATGTCCTTTAATATCTAAATTCACTTTACCTCCCAAATGATATATTTTCATATATGTACCGAAGGGGAATTTTTTAGTTGATAATAATTTCGGCCCCCCATGGGATCGAACCACCGTCCAAGTGGACGGGACGAAATCAGGACAGTCAGTGACGCTATCCAATCAGCCAACAGAGACGCTATAAGTTTATATCGATTCTGACCTTACAAATCACCCTCGATCTGGGTGCTTTCGTAATTAGAATCGATATGAAACCCCGTCTACCATATTGGCCAATTCGAGCGTTTGATAGCACGTAGCCTTTTGTTATGAATAATTATCACATCGAACTGTGATCCATTTATATATCAATTCAAGCTACAAATGTCCTTTAATATCTAAATTCACTTTACCTCCCAAAAGATATATTTTCATATATTTACCGAAGGGGAATTTTTTAGTTGATAATAATTTCGTCCCCCCATGGGATCGAACCACCGTCCAAGTGGACGGGGACGAAATCAGGACAGTCAGTGACGCTATCCAATCAGCCAACAGAGACGCTATAAGTTCATATCGATTCTGACCTTACAAATCACCCTCGATCTGGGTGCTTTCGTAATTAGAATCGATATGAAATCCCGTCTACCATGTTGGCCAATTCGAGCGTTTGACAGCACGTAGCCTTTTGTTATGAATAATTGTCACATTGAACCGTGATCCATTTATATATCAATTCAAGCTACAAATGTCCTTTAATATCTAAATTCACTTTACCTCCCAAATGATATATTTTCACATATGTACCGAAGGGGAATTTTTTAGTTGAATAATATTTCGTCCCCCCGCCATGGGATCAAACCACCGTCCAAGTGGACGGGGACGAAATCAGGACAGTCAGTGACGCTATCCAATCAGCAACAGAGACGCCTATAAGTTCTATTGATTTCTGACCTTAAAAATCACCCTCGATCTGGGTGCTTTCGTAATTAGAATCGATATGAAACCCCGTCTACCATGTTGGCCAATTCGAGCGTTTGACAGCACGTAGCCTTTTGTTATGAATAATTATCACATCGAACCGTAATCCATTTATATATCAAGTCAAGCTGTCCTGATTTCGTCCCCGTCCACTTGGACGGTGGTTCGATCCCATGGGGGGACGAAATTATTATCAACTAAAAAATTCCCCTTCGGTACATATATGAAAATATATCATTTGGGAGGTAAAGTGAATTTAGATATTAAAGGACATTTGTAGCTTGAATTGATATATAAATGGATCACGGTTCGATGTGATAATTATTCATAACAAAAGGCTACGTGCTGTCAAACGCTCGAATTGGCCAACATAGTAGACGGGGTTTCATATCGATTCTAATTACGAAAGCACCCAGATCGAGGGTGATTTGTAAGGTCAGAATCGGTATGAACTTATAGCGTCTCTGTTGGCTGATTGGATAGCGTCACTGACTGTCCTGATTTCGTCCCGTCCACTTGGACGGTGGTTCGATCCCATGGGGGGACGAAATTATTATCAACTAAAAAATTCCCCTTCGGTACATATATGAAAATATATCATTTGGGAGGTAAAGTGAATTTAGATATTTAAGGACATTTGTAGCTTGAATTGATATATAAATGGATCACGGTTCGATGTGATAATTATTCATAACGAAAGGCTACGTGCTGTCAAACGCTCGAATTGGCCAACATGGTAGACGGGGTTTCATATCGATTCTAATTACGAAAGCACCCAGATCGAGGGTGATTTGTAAGGTCAGAATCGATATGAACTTATAGCATCTCTGTTGCAAGACAATTCGTAAACTTCTTTTTGTTATTTACTTTAGATGAATCTATGTAGAATATTCTTCTGGCTTTTTTAAAGGCATTATTAATAAAATAGGAAGGGTAACAAAGTTTTTTGAAAACATCTTCAATGTGTTTAAGTTCTCTGTCAATGAAGGCGGGGTCACATACTTTATGTGAAGTTTACGAATTGTCTTGCACTCCCTTTTAATCCTCACCTAAACAGAATAAGGAAAACTGTTAACAAAAATCACAATGATAAAATAAATATAGGCTTTAATTATAATAACACTATTAAGAGACTTCTTATACATAATAATAGCACAACGAATCACAAACAAGTTGGTGTTTACGAAATTCCCTGTTCAGAATGTGACTCTAAATATTTCGGTGAAAGTGGTAGAGGGCTGCCCACTAGAATCGGGAACACAAAAGAGCTTACCAGTTACACGCGGAAAACAATGTATTAGTTAGTCACAGTCTTAAGCTCGATCACCGCATAAATTGGGAAGATTCTAAAGTAATTTTCAGAAGTAAAGAGGTTGGTATAAGAAGGCTAGTGTTGGAGGGTGCGGCGATAGACAGTGGTTTTTCCATGGAAGGCAATAAATCTTTCACACAGGAAGATAAATTCACCAACAACCTTATTTCCAAGAAATATGTTAAAGGCTTTAAGAATAAAGAACATTATGAGAGTGTTATCTCTTTAGCCACATCTGATGCTGCGGTTGCCTCTCTTTCTCCCGTTCAGGTAACTCGGCTACCTCCAGTAACCGATGCTGCCGGCGCCTATGCTGTTGAAGAGGACCATCAGAACCACCGCACTGGGCAAGGACCAATTCGACGTTCCAGACGACTGGCGGGTTTTCATCAGAAAACGACGGCATTGCCTGATTTATACTGGACGACCGGTTCCATTGTTTTAATAACAAGTCACTTAATTTTTGACTCCTGCTTTGTTTACTTCGCTGTAAAGTTATATCAAACGTGTCAGATGATAAGATAAGAACCGTACAGATTCCCGAAAGCTATCTTTTCTGTTTTAAACTTAAATATATGTACATTTACATAACTGTGGATTTGTTTCTCCAATAATAATAATAATAATAATAATAATGTTCTGAAGGGTCCACAATAATACAAAGTGTTAAAAGTCCGTGTATAATTTTCAAGACTTTACAAAAAGCTTTCGGACTCTTCCCTGGGTTTATTTTCAGTCCAAATGAACATTTAGTTACAACATGTACAGAGGTAAATTTAAAAACAAGAGTCGTTGAAGATCGTTGACACCGGTCGTTAGCTCGTTAATGGGCCAGGTGATGAAGAAAGAGGGCAGTTAACTCCAACTAGGTGATTTCCTCTCCCCTATCAATCCTTCTAGCTGCAATTCTGTTGGATCTCCGCAATGGTTGTTGCAATGTTGCAGGAAGTCATTCATCCGAGGGCTTAGATTGGGCACCGTAACCAGACTTCCCTGGGGAAGCAGTTACCTGGACAGGGAGAGGCAAGGCGGATGCAGCATCAGGAGAGGAAAAAACAGAGCCTGTCCTACAGTTAAAATCTTTTAAAAATATACTAGTAATTTAAAAAATTAACAAATGGGTCTTCGTTGGCAAAAGACTTGTTTCCTTTGAAGGATTCTCCTAAACTTATAGCAGCTCCCTCGACTAGTCGTCTGACATTTACATTGTTACTTTTAAAGATAATTTTAGCCTCATTCCAGTTGGGTCTATATATATGTGTGTGTAAATCAATTCTTCTGTTAAAACAGGATATGTCTAAAGTGTAAAAGTCCTATTAAAACCCTCTGGTTTAAGGCTGAGGACTATATTACCGAGTACTTGATAAGGGTAGGGGGCATTCCATAGAAATATAGGGCTTAGTTTTAAACCAGAGTATTTTAATGAGACTTTTACACTTGAGACATATCCTGTTTTAACAGAATTGATTTACACACTCACGCACACACACACACACACATACATATATATATATAATATATATATATATATATATATATATATAGTATATATATATATATATATATATATATATATATATATATATATATAATATATATAATATATATATATATATATATATATATATATATAGTGTGTGTGTGTGTGCGTGAGTGTGTAAATCAATTCTGTTAAAACAGGATATGTCTCAAGTGTAAAACATTCTCATATATATATATATATATATATATATATATATATATATATATATATATATATATATATATAGATATATGATATATATGTGTGTGTGTGTGTGTGTGTGTGTGTGTGTGTGTATACATCAATGATACCCAATGCCCAAAAGGGTACTAAGAGTCGATCGCTGATAAATCTTAAAATAAGCCTCGGCGTTAGAATGATGCCCCTAAAGTGCATTGAAAAGCGGGAGAAATCGATGTCAGCACCTGCGAGAGATCGATGATTTTTCATCCCGCCGTAATTTATCTGGCAATTTGTTATTCGGATAAAGGTGGAGTCCAGATCATTTCTGAGGGTGGGAGCCATCTGTTATAGGTTCGGAGGACCAAGGGTCATGTATCCAAAGGCTATATATATCCTTTGCGGGGGATATAAAAGGTTCGGAAGTACTCGTAATTCTTCTTCCTAGAGGTACGTAGAGCAGGGTTATCCCGCCATCAACGTTTTCTTCTGTCTTGCTTTCTTATTATGCATTAGAAGATATAAAATGAAAGAAAAAGAACGCAGAATAATATATCTCCAGCGAGGGATATAAAAGGTTCGGGAACAATTCTGCTTCGAGTAAACAGAGGGTTATACCACCATTAATACTTCTTCTTTCTTGCTTTTTTCTGAATCATTAGACAAAGACAATATAAAATGAAATAAAAAAAAAAAAAGAATGCAGAATAATATATATCCTGAGCGAGGGATATAAAAGGTTCGGGAGTAATTCTGCTTCCAGGTAAACAGAGTTATACCGCCAATCATGTTTCTTCCTTCTTGCTTGCTCCTTACTCGTTAGCGAATAATAAATAAAAAAAAATGCAATAAGAAAAAGCAACCTCAGCAATAATGGAGAGTGATTCTTGAAACTTAATGAGTCATAAATGGAGATAAATAGCTCATGAGAAATATAAAAAGAAAGTAACTAGAAATGAAACGGAATTTTGGAGTATTTGAGATTTTAAGCATAGAAACCAATCTATATCCAGGCTTTTGGTACGTAAATACAAAGTGAAACACTTTGGTTTTTGCTTACTATAAAACAGTTTTCAAAACCCATCTTGCCAACGTCCGCTCCGCCCACACTACAATAAAAATGGCCAAGGATCAATTCGCATCGTTACTGCACGCGTCAGAGAAAGGCCTATAATTAAAAGATACCGCAATAGAGATGAGTTGTATTGATAAGCTGCTTCTCTCTAAACTTTCCAATGGAAATCAGTCACGTCAACAAGACGTCATATCTGATTCATCTCGCTGTTCTCATCTTGGGCGGACGTCATGCACAGTATTAGTTGCAGATTTTATTATTATTTTAGCATTATTATTGTTTCAGTACCTGGGAGGAACACGAACCCTCGACATCTGAGTGCCACTCCACGACACTGACCACTATACCAGTGGACCTAGCCAAATTCAATATCAGTGCACGGTAATTTATTTTGGAACCTAAAGGAAGGTAAGAAACGATCTAACAAGGTAATATATATATACATATATATATATATATTATATATATATATATATATATATATATATATATATATATAAATATATATATAACACAAAGATCAAGTATTCGTACTAAGATATACAGCCAAGCAGTTCACGAATTCTAATAATCTCCCCCCTTCTGATGGCTTTTGTCGTTCATGAAAGATCATTTGAAACGTCCACCGACCGAATTAAGGAAGGAATTACAACATTACATTACAACACTGACGATATTCCCATTCAATAAATAAAAATAATTGTAAGTCACCTTTGATGCTTGCGTTGCTTTTGGTTTTGATAACAAAATATGCAGATGGTGATAAAGACGAAGTTTTAGAATAGATTAATGATGATTAAGAGGCGTAATTAAAATGTGCCTATTTACTAGCTTTATCCAGGATACGTCATCAAATATACAAAGCCTAATTAACATGAAGCATCGTATGTAACAAACAGACATGGTATTAAAGCAAGTCTAAGAAAAGAGCTGAAGTCATGAGGGCATACTATGTATAACGTTTAATCAGAATGCTTAACAAGAATGTAAGAATGTAAGAAAAAAAGACATAATGCAACGTATGTAAAAGACAGATATGATATTGAAGCAATTCTAGAAAAAAAGGTAATTTGGGTATCGCATACACAAAGGGATGATGTAACATTAACAGCAGAGAGGATTAATGATATTACGTCTCTCCAGTGTTTATTAAGACGATGGTCAACAGCGGTTCTTGTGAGACAGAATTTAGAGGAGGACGTAAAACTGTTAACCAAACAACGGCTGGATGACTAAGAATGGAAAGTTAAATAACTGACGTTGCATATGGAGGTAAGATTATACAATGGCGTAATAAGATATGCATTGCCACACAGAAATAAATCAGGGTATGACAGGGAAAACCAAATTTCATTTCTCAGGAACCCTTGTTGACTATCATCCTAATAAACATTGGAAGGACGTGATATTATTGACAATTTCTCCATTCAAGAATAATTCAATTTCTCCATTTCAAGGATAATGTTCTCCTTTGTGACCTCATTGCTTGAGCATTATTTTCTCATAGACGTGCCTTAATATCTGTCTTTTACGTATGAAGTATAATGTAAAAAAAGCTTTGCAAATCTATATAATAGCTATTTTTCAGTTTAGCAATAATTGGACAAACAAATCCACTGTTGTGTATGGTTACAAATATATTTAGAAATAAATCTACAAAGAGAGCCGTCGGGAATCTATTCGATTGAAAAGGGGGATTGAACACATTCTCAGGAATGAGAATCAAAGATGGGAATCAAACATTTTCTCGGGAATGGGAATCAAACAGATTCCCGACTGTACTCTGTACGGATTTGCTTGGGCAGGCTTCACTACCAAGCACATCAGCGAGTTTTACCCAAGCTCCCGACTCAGCAGTGACCCAATTGAAAGCATTTTATTCGAATTTTCCCCTCTGAGTGAAAGAAGATAAAAATAATCAACACGCAATCACTGTGGCAGGACCTGGGTTCGATCCCGAAGTAAGTCTGCAATTTATTTCTGTCCATAGCGTGATTGTGTGCCGATTACTTCTAACTCATTGTTACGCCAGATAACTTTACCGTGAAACAACAGAGCATCAAAATTCGAATGAATCTCTCTCTCTCTCTCTCTCTCTCTCTCTCTCTCTCTCTCTCTCTCTCTCTCTCTCCCCTAATGAGAGTGTGTTCATTTGAACAGTCAAATATCTCTGGTGTGAGATGCTTCTCTCTCTCTCTCTCTCTCTCTCTCTCTATCTCTCTCTCTCTCTCTCTCTCTCTCTCTCTCTCTCTCTCTCAATTTAATTCAACTGTGGGGTTTTACAAATCCTTCCGAAATCCCTCTCAAACACTGAGTGTTTTGCCCCGAATCTTAAATCCTCCCGGGAAAACATGGCAGTTTGGACAAACTCCACGAACTTTTAACTATTCTGAAATCATCTAAAAGAGGGTACGAATACAGAACCAGGCCACCAGGGAAGCTTTAAGGAAAATCCTATTAGCTACATTCGGTAATATGAAAATATGTAATCTCTGGAATCTTTTAATCCCTTGAGCACGTGTAGAGTTCATCATGGTGTTTTGGTGAAGGGAAGAGGTGTGGTCATAGGTACAATATTAAACCAGGTTTGAAGGGCTGTTTCCTAAAATAAACAATAGATAAATAAAACATTCTTTTCCTTGAACATAATCACAACATTTAGACTAGATATGTGATAACTGTTGAACTCAAAATTACTTTTCTTTTTTTAATCAAAATAACACAGCATTAATTTCTTTAAGAATCACCTCAGATATTTGGTTATATATTTTAATGTATGTGAAGTCTATGATAATACGTGGAATGAACATTTAATTAAAATAGGAGGACAACAGTTGGAATAAATAAATGGTAATGATGTATTCAAATACTGATCAGATCTGCACCTCCATAATTCGAGCCTTGACACAAACATTTTCTAATTACTCGGAATTTTAGAGTTACTTCCGGGTTAATCTCCTGATAAAACAGATTGATGATTTAAGAATGTTACTAATAATGAATTACATCTTCCGTGTCAATGTTTTCCAATTTTAAATACAGCTGGATAGTTTAGATGATTCTGTAATTCCTTGCTTGAAGTATTCGGAATAGAATACAATTTCTCTATCATTTTTTTTTTTTGGCAATGATGTCAGTCCTTTGATAGATAAAATTATTTTATGCTATTGCTCTGGTAACTTTTAATTTTGTTTTACTTCCAACCATCTTATTGTTATTTAAGGAAAGAGATGCTACCATCGCACGTCATAATGCAGTCGAGTTTTGGAAGGATAACAGTATTATTATTAAAAAAAAAAAAAAAAAAAAAAAAAAACTTTGTGCTTTAGTTAGAAATATTTCCACGAACTACAGTAACAACATGAAAGTGTGATGCATTAAGCCTTATAACTCGTGCAGGGAAAGACACTTAGTGCGGAAAAGGAAATGCAGAAGTAATGAAGGAGCAATGTACGAGGCATAACAAAAGTAAATAAGCTAAAAAAAATATCATGATCCAAAGATTCATGGGTACCTCAAAAATAAAAAATCATTTACTGCCAGTGTGAAATTCTGGAGTTCCAACGATATAACTGAGCGACGAGGAAGGTTATACAATAAGCATGCCATTGCCAGAACAAAAAATCAAGAAAAATGAATGGTGCCTAAGGGATATAATGTCCTCTATGCGCTACCTCAAAAACACCACTACAGTATTGAACTCTAGTAATTTATGCAGCTGACTTAGTTCCAGGAGGACTGGTGCGTGCTAGGTGACCTGTGTTCTAGAAACTCATCAAACTAGGCGGTGTTGTCGAACAAGGTCCCAAGGGGTGATTCAGCGCCCCCCCCCCCCCCCCCCTCTCTCTCTCTCTCTCTCTCTCACTCTCTCTCTCTCTCTCTCTCTCTCTTATCATTTGTTACAGAGGTATACATTTTCTCTTTTAAGTGAAGGAACGAATTTATTTTATTCAGGGTGACTATTTTGAATACTATAAATGAGAAAACAGACTATCATATCTCACGATAATGGGCGTAATGTCTGTCCGTCCGTCTGTCATTCAATCACGGCCAAACGGCTGGTCCGATGGGTATGAAACTTGGCAGGGCTATAGTGGGAACCCCTAAGATGGTTTATAATGGGGTTTCATCCTACCTCCCCTCCTACGAAGGGGGTGGGGGTGAGAAGGGATTCCCTGAAACGGAGCTGGTTTTGCTCGTGAAACTAGGCTTTTTACGCCCGTAGATTTAGTTACTTGACGAATTTTCATATATAATTTATGTATACAGATGTTTATAGTTAAAAGAATATACTTTAAAAAACATTCATTTTATTCTTCTGAGAACTGGAAAATCGTCGGAGGAGTATATATCTATGTGAGCAAACCTGACTTACGTAAAAACTGAGTGGTATGAAAAAATGCAAAATATAAAAAAACACATACAAGAATTCATATACAATGTTTCATGTTGTCAGCAACAGGGATCGTGTTTATTCTCGTATCGAAAGAAGGTTTAATTGAAGTCTGACCTTTATCGAAATATGATACGGAGGAAAAATCAACACAGTTTTCGAAGTATAAGAAATATCGTAGTTTGAAATATTTAGGGCACATTAAAAACTAACGGACCCAAAAACAATTGAGAGAATTTAATCACTGGCTACAGATAATAGAATGTAGTTAAATCCAAGAAAATTTAATTTTACCATTTCTGAGACTCGTTTAATAAAGTAACACGTCTTCCCCCGACGGGAAGTAGTGCCGTCAGTGCACCTCACGGTGTAAACTGTATACATTACAAAAGGTTCTCTACAGCGTCCCTTCGGACGTTAGATGAAATCCATTTCATTTTTTTTACCGTACCTCCATTCATATCCTTCTCTCTTCCAGCTTGCATAGAGCAACTGCGAGGTTTTCTTCTTGCTACACCTATCAGACCTCACAGTCAATTTCCCTTTCAGCTTTGAATGACGTAATAGGTCCTAGCTCTTAACGTTTGGCCTAAATTCTATATTCCATTCCACTCCAAAAGTAACTTTCACACGACAAGGTAAATTTTATATATAATTTTAACCTCCCACTTTGCAGTAAATAAACCCACAGATTAACGTTTTAATGGTAGCATTAACAGGATTACTTAAGGTGCATAGAGTATCAGCAAAATTAATGCTGGTAACACTAATTAAATACAAGTCAGACTTATATGGTCAAGACAATATAAGTAAGATAAAAAAAAATAGTTCTATTTTGTTAAAAGTATTTTGCTTATTTGTTCTTTCGCCTTTTCTATCTAATTTTCTATTAATTGCTCGTAGTTTCATTATAAACATGAATTTATTCCGAAGAATTTTGAGTCATATTTCCCGATGATATTCATCTTCCTGTAATTTATGTAAGATTTCGGGCATATATAGCTTTTATATTAGTTTAGTGTTGGTTTATGTTTAATTTACGAGTCACTTTCTAATACACAGATATATGCACAACTTATTTTGAGAACGTGGCATTATTCTTGTCTCCAACTGAATATTGTAAAATGGCTACTCCGCAACCGTTTGCAGGCCTCATCGTAGCCCATTCCAATAGTTGTCTTTCCATTACCCTCACAGAGCAAAAAAAAAAAAAAAAAAAAAATCCTTGACGTGATATTAAAAAAAATACCCGAACTCATCTGAATTAGTTTTCCCCGTATTCGTTCTTCGACCGTCCCACAAACCTTCTCATACATTTGCATGAAATTCCAATATCGGAGGACTATTGATACCCGGCCTCCTTTACCTTACAGAACCGACGACACAGAGAGATCATTGGCATTTGGGACTTGAATATCCATCCAATCAAATCATCAAAGACGCGCAGTCTCATGAAATATTAAAACTCGGCGAGTGAGTCTCCGATCTCCTGACGAGAAAGAAGGAAGTCTTGCTCTCGACTTGAAACCTCTCATGAAGAATGTTGCGGTTGTTTGAGATTGCTTAACTCTTTAGCATAGTCTGTTTTGCAACAGCAGAGTCTCTCTAGATCAACGATGGAACGTCTCTGAAAGGGGATCAAGGTATATCAGTCTCTACAACTAACATGATGATAAATGGGGCACAGATTTTACCAAGAAAATAATAGCCAAGTATATAATCATATTGCCAATATTACCAACAGCCTAGGATTATAATTAGGCACCAAATTCAAAGACAATGTACTTCAACGAAAGGCAATCAAGTTATTACAAGATTAAAACGATAACATGCATCTTATATATATATATATATATATATATATATATATATATTATACATATATATATAAATATATATATATATATATATATATATATATATATATATATATATATATATATATATATATATGATGCATTTCAATTTGTCGGTCACGGCAACTGAACATCTCTCAACGCTCTCTTGCATTGTGACGTCAGCGGTCCCAAGTTTACGGAAGGATTTCTTCTGGCACCGCTGCTATGCGCGTGAATATAAACAAAGCCTCAACAACTTCAAGGAAACGAACAGGAACACCAACATCATTAAATGGTATAACAGTTGCATATTCTTTTCTGAGGTTGTTCTTGAAAAAATCGAAGACAGAATAGCTTGATGAATGATCAGTCCAGAATGCTATATACCTGCCGTTATACCTGCAATTACTCCGGACCCTATAATACGGATTGATGACCCCATTCCAACCAGAACGAACTCATTTTTATTAAGAATGAACCGTGGATACGTTTGGAAACGCTGGATATCTGGTACGCCCTTAGAAACCACGAAGAAAACACTCGAGAAATACGAAGTCAATTATGCTGGGTTTCTTAACTCTACGGTAATCATATTCTATATTTAACTTATTCGAAAACGAATAAAGTCTTTTTATACAGAAAAATTACCCTCCTTACCTTCTGCAATATATCGTTCAGCTCTTAGGAAATATTAGTCCTGAATAAAAACAAAATAGTAAGCAGAATTGAAAAATTTAAAAGACATTATACAAAATGAATTCCACCGATGTTGCCATTCTTCTTAACCGAATAATAATAATAATAATAATAAAAAATAATAATATAATAATAATATAATAATGGCTCCAGGAAGTCAAGGAAGAAGAAACAGGGAGAATAAAACAAAGATTCACAGACATCACGACAGACACAGTCAGACACCAACTAAAGAAAATGCCAAACTGGAAAGCCCCCAGGTCCCGATGAAGTCCATGGATACTGGCTCAAAAACTTCAAGGCCCTACACCCACGAATAGCAGAAACAACTCCAGCATTGTATCTCAAATCACCAAGCACCCAAATGGATGACCACAGGAAGAACATCCTTAGTACAAAAAGACAAGAGTAAGGAAATATAGCCAGTACTACAGGCCTATCACCTGCCTACCAATAAAAAAACAATGTGGAAGTAACTAACAGGTATCATCAGTGAAAGGCTATACACTACCTAGAGGAAACAAACACCCATCCCCCACCAACAGAAAGGCTGCAGAAGGAAGTGTAGGGGCACAAAAGACCAGCTCCTGATAGACAAAATGGTAATGAAGAACAGTAGGAGAAGGAAAACCAACCTAAGCATGGCATGGATAGACTATAAGAAAGCCTTCGACATGATACCACACACATGGCTAATAGAATGCCTGAAAATATATGGGGCAGAGGAAAATACCATCAGCTTCCTCAAAAATACAATGCGCAACTGGAATACAATCCTTACAAGCTCTGGAATAAGACTAGCAGAGGTTATATCAGGAGAGGGATCTTCCAGGCGACTCACTGTCCCCACTACTCTTCGTAGTAGCCATGATTCCCATGACAAAAGACTACAGAAGATGGATGTCGGGTACCAACTCAAGAAAAGAGGCAACAGAATCAACCATCTGATGTTCATGGACGACATCAAGCTGTATGGTAAGAGCATCAAGGAAATAGATACCCTAATCCAGACTGTAAGGATTGTATCTGAGGACATCAGGATGGAGTTTGGAATAGAAAAATGCGCCTTAGTCAACATACAAAAAGGAAACAAAGTAACGAGAACTGAAGGGATAAAGCTACCAGATGGGAACATCATCAAACACATAGATGAGACAGGATACAATACCGGGAATAATGGAAGGAGGAGATAAAAACACAAGAGATGGAAGGACACGATCAGGAAAGAATATATGCAGAGACTCAAGGCGATACTCAAGTCAAAACTCAACGCCGGAAAATATGATAAAAGCATAAACACATGGGCAGTGCCAGTATCAGATACAGCGCAGGA
The DNA here is from genome assembly GCF_015104395.2 of Macrobrachium nipponense. Lineage (NCBI taxonomy): Eukaryota > Metazoa > Arthropoda > Malacostraca > Decapoda > Palaemonidae > Macrobrachium > Macrobrachium nipponense. The sequence continues at coordinate 75,355,801 of NC_087214.1, forward strand.
ATGTGGAATGGACGAAGGCAGAACTCCGCAGCATAGATCAGAAAACCAGGAAGCATATGACAATACACAAAGCACTACACCCAAGAGCAAATACGGACAGACTATACATAACACGAAAGGAAGGAGGGAGAGGACTACTAAGTATAGAGGACTGCGTCAACATCGAAAACAGAGCACTGGGGCAATATCTGAAAACCAGTGAAGACGAGTGGCTAAAGAGTGCATGGGAAGAAGGACTAATAAAAGCAGACGAAGACCCAGAAATATACAGAGACAGGAGAAAGACAGAAAGAACAGAGGACTGGCACAACAAACCAATGCATGGACAATACATGAGACAGACTAAAGAACTAGCCAGCGATGACAAATTGGCAATGGCTACAGAGGGGAGAGCTAAAGAAGGAAACTGAAGGAATGATAACAGCGGCACAAGATCAGGCCTAAGAACCAGATATGTTCAAAGTACGATAGACGGAAATAACATCTCTCCACCATGTAGGAAGTGCAATACGAAAAGTGAAACCATAAACCACATAGCAAGCGAATGCCCGGCACTTGCCACAGAACCAGTACAAAAAGAGGCATGATCAGTAGCAAAAGAAAAAGCCCTCCACTGGAGCCTGTGCAAGAAACATCAGCTACCTTGCAGTAATAAGTGGTACGAGCACCAACCTGAAGGAGTGATAGAAAATGATCAGGCAAAGATCCTCTGGGACTATTGGTATCAGAACGATAGGTGATACGTGCAAACAGACCAGACGTGACGTTGATTGACAAGGTCAAGAAGAAAGTATCACTCATTGATGTCGCAATACCATGGGACACCAGAGTTGAAGAGAAAGAGAGGGAAAAATTGGATAAGTATCAAGATCTGAAAATAGAAATAAGAAGGATATGGGATATGCCAGTGGAAATCGTACCCATAATCATAGGAGCACTAGGCACGATCCCAAAATCCCTGAAAAGGAAATCTAGAAAAACTAGAGGCTGAAGTAGCTCCAGGACCCATGCAGAAGAGTGTGATCCTAGAAACGGCACACATAGTAAGAAGAGTGATGGACTCCTAAGGAGGCAGGATGCAACCCGGAACCCCACACTATAAATACCACCCAGTCGAATTGGAGGACTGTGATAAAGCAAAAAAAAAATAATAATAATAATAATAATAATAATAATAATAATAATAATAATAATAATAATAATAATAATATACCTGAGAAGTAACTCGGGCTCTGAACCAGGAACTGAACACGCAAAGTTCCATGTACCATTATGATCTGCGACAAGATCAGACACATTTTGGTGATAGTTGATCTAGTAATCACAAGCATACAGCATCGCCTTGCAAATTTTCAAAGGAAACTTGTCATAACCAATCAGAAATCATTACGCAAGAATAGTTTCGGACAAAATTCCTTATAATTGCCCAGTAATAGATTTCTCTGATATTGATAATTAACCTAAGTGGAAAGACCGGGTTCAAACTAAGGGCAACACGTAAATTACAATTCTTTAAGTCGTAGCTTTCTTTCGGTACTTTGGAATCAGACCTATTTCCTAAAGCAGAGACTAAAATAAAAAGATTTATCAGGTAACTTTACTCAACAGTTTTATCAGGTAACTTTACTCAACATAGCTACTTGAACAGTCACGCAGCACAAATGAAATGCTATTGATACGGAGCAATGCCCATAGAAAGAAAAATAATTATGTACTCAGTAGTTAAAAAGTTAAACGAATAATTTAATTAAAATCAAATGTACAGGTTCAATTGTCAAAAATATGCAGCGATTGTTTAGACAATTTGACAAATAATTGATTTCTGAAACAGAAATGAACTCTCTATGATATGACCAAGCATCAAATACTTGAAGGTTGATCTAAATCACTTCATTAAGGGACAAAAGATCAAACATCTTGGATTACAACAAGGCACAACAGTAACTACATAAATATTGTTCTAAGAATCCTACTAGGAGTGAGACTAGAGATGTGAATATTGAGTCTAGGTAAAAGGTCACACGTAAAAAAAGTCAGGAAGAAAGTCACATTAATCTTTCCTAGATAGTGAACCCCAAGGGTTTCAACCCAGTATGTATACACCTTTGCGGCAGGTTTAGTACAAGCCCGTTGGAGATTACAGTAAAATATAAACAAAAGACTGTAAATATAAAGATATTGACCCCAAAGAAATACTGTGAATTTCTCCCTGTGACTTCAATACCGGCCACAATACTGTAACCTTTTCTTCTACTCTATTAGCGGCCACCCTTCCATGAAATTTCACAGCCTTAAACTGAAAGGCTGAATTCATCCATTATCAATATTAAATGGAATAGCGATACGATGAAATTATATTGTTCCGAATATAACCATAATATACCCGACATATTATACTTTAGAGAATGGTAGTAAATCTATGGCTTACCTGACAGTAGGAGTTTTAACGACTAGCAGGTAGTAACTCATAAAATAAGTATGATGACAGAGAGAGAGAGAGAGAGAGAGAGAGAGAGAGAGAGAGCCCTATTCTGAGGTTGTTTTCTTACGTTCATTAGTATATTGGAAATCCCAATTTGTGTAATACGTTTCCATTTCTCTGGGAAGGCCAAGAGCGCTTTTAATCACCGATATGTTCTCAGAATTACTTTCCTCTTGCGTAAGAAAAGGGAACACATCTTCCTCATTTGTAAATATGTATATAACATACACGAAGTCTTGTAGGCTGACTCTCATAACTCTACCGTTATCACACACCATATTTAACTTATTCGGAGGAAAATAAACGTCACTTTCTACCTTCCTCGCCTAGATTATGTAATACTTCGGCCAGCTCTCAGCAAATATCAGCCCTGAAGAAAATAAAAATAGGAAACATTTTTATATACAAAATGAATCCTTGTTTTTAGTGGATCATGTTTTAAATAATTCATTTAGGGTATCTGCCTGAACCCAGTGTATAAAAAAAAAAAAAAAAACTAACGAAAATAAATATAAATAGTTAATTGATATCGAGATTGAATCGTCGAATTCTAAATATTTTTGTTGTTTTATTTTTCGTTTCTGTTTCCACATTTTTCCCTCTATTTTATTTCAGGATTTCAGTTCGTATCTACGATATCCAGGGTGATTTGACGGACAAAAGAAAACATATATTTTGATTGCTACAGCCGATGTGAGGTGAATATATGCTAAATTTTAATATTTTATAATGGAAAGCTGAGAAACTGAAAAAACAAAAGAGTTTTAGATTTAAATCTTTCCAAAAGAAGATGCGATTTCCGGTAATATTAAAATTTTATGAAATAGAATTAGAATTGTGACAAGGCGTCGATAATCTTAAGAAGGTTTAGCTGACAAACGTAGTATTAAGAACAAGATGACCTAACTCAACCTAACTCAACCTAACCTACCCTAACTTTACAAATACGGATATACGTGAGTTGAGAAACGCTTAGGGGATTTTATTAGTTGCTAACGACAAAGCAAACTATGACCTTATCAGTTTTTTTTCCTGGTGAATGAGTTTGACAAAAGGATTAAAACATTGATAAAGAAAATGAAAAGGCGTCTTGAGAACTCACGTACCTATTTCATACGACTGAATTTTATTTTTCTCCCAATTAAAAACTTGAAAACTTTAATATGTGTATGTCCGTGGTTTGCTACTCGGAGTCTGTTCGTCCGCACTTTTCCCATCCTCCCTCAGATCTTTAAAAAACTACAAAGGCTTGAGGGCTGCAAAGGTACAGTGATGATCCATCCTTCAATCATCAATCATAAAAAATTGCAGCCCTCTAGCCTCATTAGTTTTTATTTTATCTAATGTTAAATATGGTATCAGAACAGAGAGGGTGATACGTGCTAATAGACCAGCCGTGACGTTGATTGACAAAATCAAGAAGAAAGTATCACTCATTGATGTCGCAATACCTCGGACACCAGAGTAGATGAGAAAGAAAGGGAAAAATTTGACAAGTATCAAGCCGTGAAAATAGAAATAAGAAGGATATGGGATATGCCAGTGGATGGAAATTGCCAGCCCATAATCGTAGGAACACTAGGCACGATCCCAAGATTCCTTAAAAGGAACCTGGAAAAACTATAGATGCCGAAGTAGCTATCAGGACTCATGCAGAAGAGTGTGCTACTAGAAACAACGTACATACTGAGAATATTGATGGACTCCTAAGGGGGCAGGATGCGACCCGGATCCCCGAACTATGAAAACTACCCAGTCGAATTGGATGACTGAGATAAAAAAAAAATATATTATTATATTATTATTATTTTTACTTTATATTTTTCCTTCCACGGAGACACTGGCAAATCCCTCCTTCATTTACGGGCTCTACTACTACTACTACTACTACTACTACTACTACTACTACTACTAATAATAATAATAATAATAATAATAATAATAATAATAATGATAATAATAATAATAATGCATTTTACCCATTTTCCTTTTTTCACATTTTTCTTTCCACGAAGAAGCTCTTATATCCCACCTTCATTTACAGCCTCTTTTTATAATTATTCCACCAAGCGCCATAAAATCCAGCTCTCTCTCTCTCTCTCTCTCTCTCTCTCTCTCTCTCTCTCTCTCTCTTTCAACACAGCTGCATATCATACACTTCCTCTCTTCGGGTCATTCAGCATTAGCTAATGAAGTGAAAAGAATATTTGGAAATATTTCGTGGCGGTATTTCCAAGATTCCCTTAACCACCTTCCAGCCCCCGCAACCACACGCCCACGACCTCCCCTGTTCATGCGTGTCCAAGGGCGTCTTATTCACGCGACTGGAATTTTGTTTTATTAATTAACTTTCATCTTCACCGGGAAAAGTAAAATGCACAAGAATTTATTCATTACTTAAGGAATTTCCTTATATAGGTGAGATTTTATAGAATAAACCTTCTAGGTTCCTTTGGTGGTTAGTTATGTCTTCACTGAACATTTTAGAATATATTATTGCTTCCAAAAAATGTGGCGGAATATTATATTGGGTGACCAGTGCTCATTATGATATGACAATCTTAACAGCGTTTTCGGATACCTCTGTATTCGAGAGAGAGAGAGAGAGAGAGAGAGAGAGAGAGAGAGAGAGCTTGGAGTGTCTCAAAAACTTGTCAGTTCGAGGCGACATCGTGTGCTAACTTATCTCTAGGAATAGGTTTCGGTTTTAGTCTTGTTCGATTCCACAGTTGTCCTAATGGATTTTGTTTTTCTAGCTTGTTTCTTGAAATGCAACTTTCACACTGAGAGGAGAGAGAGAAGAGAGAGAGAGAGAGAGAGAGAGAGAGAGAGAGAGAGAGAGAGAGAATTTCATCACCTCGATAGCTTGGATACTTCGTAAACATTATTGATTGTGATATACAATACAAGAGAAATTCTTCATGGACAGCATAGGTACAGTAAGTTCCAGAAGTGAAGCGACAAATCTCAGAATTGATCGTACTTCTATAGAAACTCGTGGGGTTGCCAGTTAGTATATTTTATTCCAATTATTGTCATCCTATTTATCTGATAATACGTATCAATGATTAACTGTATAAGCGCACAAAGTATTTCCCCAGTGAATGATTAATGTTAGTTCAGTAATTGTTTATTAATAATAATAAAAAAAAGAATTTCCCCAAAGAAACATCTGCGGCTTCCATAGAGTGGCAGCAGGAACCGTGAGCATAAGCATTTGCCTAGTATTTGTAAATTAACTTTCTACTTTTATAGCGTTATATCGAAAGTTATTATGATTTCTTTTGATAAAGCACAGAGAAGTTTAGCATCTGATTAAATGAAATATAAATAAAACAAGTTGGTGTAAAAAAAAAAAAAAAAAAAAAAAAAAAAAAAAAAAAAAAAAAAAAAAAAAAAGAAACTCCAAGTTATGTGCGCGTTTAGCGTTGGTTACATGGTTAGGCCTATTTCAAGAATCAAGGAAATATATTTTCCAGCTTGTTAGTTAATAATTTCATGGAATTTCCCGATTGTGCAAATTTTTGCATGCGGAATTGCGTTCAGGTTCGCACCAAACAAGTATTTTCGTAGGTTTCCACTTTTTTTCTTTTTTCAGTGCATAAGTGAGACTATTCTTGTCCATACGATCCGGAGTGTGAATATGCTTGGCGAGCATTATTTTAATTCGAGTATCACCTGTTATGCTCTCTCTCTCTCTCTCTCTCTCTCTCTCTCTCTCTCTCTCTCTCTCTCTCTCTCAGGACGTTTTTATCTATCAGGAATAACCAGAGGCCTGTTTTAAGAATCGAGCACTAGGCCTATTGGTCATGCTCGGGTGCTTCTTTATATATATATATGTATATATATATATTATATATAATAGTATATATATATTATATATAATATATATATCTATATATATATATATACACCAAAAAACTCATAAATTTCTGTTATGCAATAATACTTGACTGGATCGAACTGATTACTGGTTGTCAGTGGAAATATGAATTTGGGTGATATCACTCCTTATGATACGCCCACATTACGCAAATTCAGTTTAAATTTCACGGTTGGGATATGATTCGAAGATTTGAGGTAATAGGTTGAATGAAAAAGGTGGAGTTAGTATTGTGGGTAGAGGTAGAGGTAGAGGGGGGGAAGGGGAGGTTGGGGTCTGTCGTCTCCCTACTTAACCAGATGGTGATTTTTACGGTTGTTCTGGTTGCTTGCGACCGACTTTCTTATTTTTTATATAGCGAGTCTGTTTCCCAGGTGCAAGGACAGGTCCTGGTGTCGGTCCTGAAAATTCTATCTTTGCCTAAATAACAGACAGTGGCCCTGCATTGTAAGCCTTGCAATGCCCGGAACTAGGCCTAGTCACCTGAAGGTAGCAGCAGAGGTTAGAGCCTTTCTCGAAGATGGTGTTTTATGCTCGGTCCTAGAAGCAAGAATCAGAACTACCAACCACCCCTAACTTCTAATTGAATCTAGGTGCATTCATGGTTGATTATGTTTAATGTCGCGGAGATTTCCCCTTCCCATTCTATTGATACTTGCATGGTTTTATGCATCTTTCGCTAAAATAATTGATAAATACATATATATTAAATATTTGTTTCCACATTGCTCGAAATATACATTGGTAATGTTGGTAATCCTGTGTTGAACGAGAATTTCAAATTGTTTCGTTCCTATAGTTTGAAGTATTTGCTATACTTTGAAATAATTACTATTACCGTAAGTTTTTCTTATGATTGTTATAAATATCATAGATTTGATATTTGTGCATCATATGTTAGCTTTATTTTGCTTGATAGAGCTTTCACTGTAGAAAAAAAAAAATATATTTTCAGCTACGAGAGGTAGTTGCCAGTTACTGAATTTCGAACGAAATTCTCTGACATTTGTCGCTTCAGTTTTGGAACTTACTGTACAACAAATGAACTGAACTCTAAACACAACCTGGCTGCAAAAGTAAGAACGATGAAGAACTGGCTATCCAAAAATGGTTCCTTCGTTCGTAGGTTTGCCTTTCTCTCTCTCTCTCTCTCTCTCTCTCTCTCTCTCTCTCTCTTTCCCAAAATCAAACAATTAATTACCAGGCACGAGATCCAAGTGGGTTTGCATTTTCTGTAAAGCTTGAGCCAAACTTTTTTTCCTAACTCAGCCAACAAATAGAAAGACCCACAAACAGAAAAGGGGAATCTAAGTATTTACTTCTTTGAAAGGAAACTACAACGTGTTTATTTTAGTAAGATATCCATTTTAGTGATGGTTTGTCAAGGCGAAACTTACGAATCACGTCGCGTAGAAAGATGAAATGTAAATGATCCCGGCTAATATGATATTCTCGGTTGTGCGAACTGTATTTATGAATCTAAACGAAGAGCTCTCCGTAGAACTGTAGAGCTGAGAATTCTAAAGCAACGGGAAAAATTCGTTCTCGTAACTTCTTAAAAAATATCATAAATAACCTTTCTTAAACAAAAGCAAGTTCTAAAACGGTGTAATATAAAACATAAATAAATACAAGATGTGAGATAGCACACACTGTTTACAGAATACACGTTTTTATGGGCGAGGTAAATTTTGGTTTTATATTTCGAATTAAGAACAATGGAACTGTTCCTGTTATGAAACTATGAGTAAGCTTAATTGAAATATTGTTCTTCCGTAGTGTTATTGTATGTGCAATATTTTCTTCGTGACATTACCCTTACATAGTGCGTAGTCTTTGTACTAATGTGCGTATATATATATATATATATATAGATATATATATATATATATATATATATATGTATGTATCGGCAATCAGCAGGGTCTATCAAACACATAAAAAAGTCCATGGTTTATTACAAAAACGTTTCGCACATAACTCAGTGCATCTTCAGTCTGTAAAATTAAAAACATACTCATTATATCATAAATAACATTAAAAAGTAAATAAAACATCAAAAAATTTAAAAAAACTTAAGAATTAACTTTACTTTAAAAAACCATCACAAGAATGTTTCTAAAGTAAAAGAGAGACCCAGTGCCTAACAACCTGTTAGAGTGGAGAAGGAAGAACGAATGACGAAGACTGCAGACCTACCCAATACTTCAGTTATGCTAGATATATAGGAGCAGCAGATACGTTGGAGTTTAAAGACGGAACCAGCCGTTTAATGTATAAAGACTCAAGGGTGGTGAGGTAGTTACTGTGGCTTGCACCACCAATAATAGAAAAATGTTTCTTATCAACTTGAATCCTGCATATGGACGCATGGTTCCTAAAATTAGAGAATTCAGGTTCCGGCCTTAAACTCCAACGTATCTGCTGCTTCTCTATATATAGCATAACTGAAGTATTGGGTAGGTCTGCAGTCTTGGTCATTCGTTCTTCCTTCTCCATCTAACAGGTTGATAGGCACTGGGTCAATCTTTTACTTTTGACACATTCTTGTGATGGTTTGTTGAAGTAAAATTAAAAGTTTTTTAAATTTTTTTGATGTTTTTATTTACTTTTTAATGTTATTCATAATATTTTTAATGAGTCATGTGCGAAACGTTTTTGTAATAAACCATGGACTTTTTTTGATGGGTTTTGATTTTGGAGACCCTGCTGATTGCCGATACAATATCTCGTCTGGAACCTTTTTATATAAATATATATATATATATATATATATATATATATATATATATATATATCATACATACATACATACATACATACATACATACATACATACATACATACATACATACATACATACATACATACATACATACATACATACATACATACATACATACATACTATATATATATATATATATATATATATATATATTATATATATATATATGTGTATAGTGAAAATTGAAGGCGGTTCTATCAACCAGTAGACACAGTCAATGCTAGGTGAAGGACAATCCTTTAATCCCATTTTATGTACTTTTATTGTCGCGACGTTTCAAGACATAAAAGTCCCATTATCAAGCTAATAAAATAGATAAAACAAAAGTTAAAATCACAAACTCGGAATACATATTAAAAGCTTAAAGAGTTAACAAATATAAAAAACAAGTACAGGAGTAGGGAGGAGTCAATACCATAAGGTGCTGAAAGCACAGACCGAGTGACAATTCGAGCCGGGTCAGCTTCGACTTGAACTCACGAGAGATACAGAGGTGTTGAGGAAGACTGGGTGTTTAACTGCAGAACGAGTTGTTTAATGAAAAGTGATTCTAAAATAGCTAAATGATGTTCGTTAGGGGATTGGCCTATAATTTTAAAATCTTTGTAATTCATGTCATGTTTACATTTCTTTGTATGCTCGCGTATACATGAAAACTCAGGATTAGTTAATTTGACACCTGTTCTATAACTAACGCCTCGATGAGAGTCTAATCTCACTTTGAGTAACCTCTGTGTGGAGCCGACGTACTTCCCTAGATTACATCTAGGGCAATTAAATAGATATACGACTCCTAAGGTCATCAGTGGATTGAGTTTCTCCTTGTGTTTAAACAAAGATCTGATATTCATCGGGTTGCAAGGTATTAGTTTTAATTCAATTGCAGGAAAAAAAACTTTCTATTAACAGTTTCAATTCATGGTAGAAATTTTTGTTATGAATAAATGGGACACTTGCAAACAATCGTAATTTTGGCGCTGATGGTAGTTTAATTTTAGGATGGAAGATATTGTTCAAGAATTTGCACAAGTGTTTATAAAAAAGTTTTGATGGAAAGCAATTGTCAGTGAAATATTGGTGGAGATAGGTTATTTCATTGTGAAAATGATTCCAGTTAGGCGTTATGTTAAAAGCCCTGTGAAAGAGAGTAGACATGGAGTTAAGTTTAAAATTATAAAAAACAGTTGCTATAAAAATTCGATCCCAGGCCGGTAAACGTTTCCTTTCTAAAAACCGTGGTGTTAAAATGATCATCGTATCTAAAAACGGTTACATCCAAAAATGACAGTTTATTTTCCTTTTCATATTCAATTGTGAAATTAATGTTACGATGTATTTCATAGGCATAATGAAGAAATTTGCCAGCCTGATCTTTATCTCTGAACAATAAGAAGGTATCATCCACATACCTATTATAAAATAATGGATGGTAGGCCAAAGGATGTCCAGTATGCGTTCCTCCAGGGACCACATAAAAATGTTTGCAAAGGTGGGACCCAAAGGGTATCCCATCGCCATACCATCAACCTGAATGTAGGCTTTGCCGCTAAAAACAAAGGCTGTGTCCTGCACAGCGAGCTCGAGCAATTTTCTAAAATCCGTAAGGTTAAAATTATTAAAAGTGGCATCTGGGTCGGGAAAAATACGGCTAACGATAATATCAATGGTTTCTTCTACCGGTACATTAGTAAAAAGAGACTCCACATCCATGCTAACCATAAATAAGTCTGATTCCTTGGATGGGATTTTTTCTTTAAAATGTTCTGAATTCTTACAACTATAGATATTGGTAGTTAAAGGCGCTAGGAGAGGCACAAGAAATCTGGCAATTTTGTAATTAGAAGTGGTATAGGAGGTGAGAATAGGCCTCATTGGTATATCTTCTTTATGGATTTTAGGTAACCTATACATCACCCCATATGAGGAACCTGTGCTATATAATGAAGCATAAGTATTTTCACTAATGATTTTTGAGTCTTTAAGGTATTTAAAAAAACGGTTGATTCGATCTTCTATCTTAAAGATAGCATAATATTGAACTTTTCCTGTCTTTTTGAATTTAGATTCATCTCCTTAGATATTTCCCATCTTTTGTATGTATTCGTATCTATTTAGTATTACAGTACCTTTTCCCTTGTCAGGTTTTGTTATTGTTAGGTCTTTTCGTTTCCCAAGTTCTTTCAGAATATTCAAGTCGTTGGACTCAATTCTTTTCTAAGAACGACTTGAATATTCTTAAAGAATATCAGATCTTTGATTAACCACAAGGAGAAACTCAATCCACTGATGACCTCAGGAGTCGTATATCTATTTAATTGCCCTAGATGTAATCTAGGGAAGTACGTCGGCTCCACACAGAGCTTACTCAAAGTGAGATTAGACTCTCATCGAGGCGTTAGTTATAGAACAGGTGTCAAATTAACTAATCCTGAGTTTTCATGTATACGCGAGCATACAAAGAAATGTTAACATGACATGAATTACAAAGATTTTAAAATTATAGGCCAATCCCCTAACGAATAGCATTTAGCTATTTTAGAATCACTTTTCATTAAACAACTCGATCCGCAGTTAAACACCCAGTCTTCCTCAACACCTCTGTATCTCTCGTAAGTTCAAGTCGAACCTGACCGGCCCGAATTGTCACTCGGTCTGTGCTTTCAGCACCTTATGGTATTGACTCCTCCCTACTCCTGTACTTGTTTTTTATATTTGTTAACTTTTAAAGCTTTTAATATGTATTCCGAGTTTGTGATTTTAACTTTTGTTTTATCTTTTTTTTTAACTTGATAATGGGGCTTTTATGTCTTGAAACGTCACGACAATAAAAGCACATATAATGGGAATAAAGGGTTGTCCCTCAACTTACATCGACTGAATATATATATATATATATATATATATATATATATATATATATATATATATATAATATATATATATATATTCATTTTTTTATTTTTTTATATATATACAATATGTATAACTCAACTGTACCTACATGTATTACAAATTTAACGCTTGTCCCCTTCAATAGACTCCCCATTTGCACTAATACATTGCCGTAGACTTCTTTTCCATTTTCTCCTGTGCAGCATCAACTGACCAAAAATTTGTAACCGTTGAAGCACTGATTTAATTTCTGGTATAAGATCAAAGTTGAGCCGTGCTGAAACGAGCCAATATGGCGGGCGTCTTGGTCAGTGTTCACAGATTCAACCGTCATTCGAGCACTGAGTTGGCGGTCTTCTCGATCAGATTAATTTTTAAAAAATTTTCTTCGGTTTTTTGAATTGCAAGATCGTCCAAAGCGGCCATCTTTACAAATATTTCGCCCTAGCTGAAAAATCTGTTATGCCCTTCAAAGACTCACGTCCCATAAGTCCAATAAGCTGCATAAAGCATTTGAAAATATTCTTTTTGGTGGTTTATACAATCTTACTAAAAATTCCCAAATTGTCACTTTTTCGACTTTTAAGCATAGCATTTTTTTAGGTCCACTACAGAGAACACTACCAAACAAGATGGCGACTCACGACCAACTGAACGTCATAGCGTGTTGCTGCTAGTTTGTTATGTATGTCCAGACATGTTCAAAGTCACCACACATGCAGTCACGACTGGTTCTGATGCCTTGTATATATACATCGTATATATGCGTATATATATACATACATAGTATATATATATATATATATATATATATATATATATATATATATATATATATAATATATATATATATAAATGTATATATACACACACATTTAAATATATGTGTATATATACTATATGCACAGAACAGGCCATAACCGAATACGTGGTGACTCTGACATGTCTGAACATGCATGACAAGCAGCAACACGCTATGACGTTCAGTTGGTATATATATATATATATATATATATATATATATATATATATATATATATATATATATATATTTATTTATTTATTTATTTATTTATATCAAATCAAGCACGGTCACAGGCCACGTGAAGAGACTACGCTTAAGAAGAGATAATCCATCATTTAGACACCTTCAAACCAGGCAATTGTCAACAAATTCTCCCCTATTATTACAGTAATATTTCATAGGACAAGTATTGTCATTCTTACCAGGAGGAAAAGAGGAAAAGCCCCCTTTTTTTAACATGAAAAGCGCAAGAGTAGATTATGCTGGATAATTAGTTACATAAGCGAGAGATTCCTATGATTTATGACCTCCAAGAGCCATCCATGGCCTGGGAAAGAGACGATCCTCCCAATGTTATCACACCGCAGTTTGATATAAGTCCCGGGGTAGGGGTAAGGGGGGGGGGGGGGGGGGGGGGGGGGGGGGGGGGGGCGGGGGGCGTGGGGGCATCGGCTCCGTGGGCCCGGATGCCAGAGGGTGACAAATCTGTATGCATTAGCATTTGTTGTCGACATTTCTCTTCGCTAATTCGCAACTATGGTCTCGAGCAGATATTTTTTATGCGTAACTCACTTATACTGTCTTGCAGTCATCATGCATATACGAATTTATAAATATAGCGAAACATGATCCTAATTTAGATACCATCAGTTAATGACATGGAAAGAATTCCGTTGTTTACAACGAGTAAAATGTTGTAGTGAAGTTACTGCTTTGTCATTGTTTTAATCCTGAAAAATATATGATAGACCTATTAAACAAGTGTGTCATAAACACTGTACTTTATATAATACCAATCTATTTATGCTAAACGAAATTG
>NC_087214.1:75375188-75387688 GCF_015104395.2 Macrobrachium nipponense
TATTTAGAAATAAATCTACACAGAGAGCCGTCGGGAATCTATTCGATTGAAAATGGGAATCGAACACATTCTCAGGAATGAGAATCAAAGATTCAAGGGAATAGGAATGAAACATACTCTCGGGAATGGGAATCAAACAGATTCTCGGGAATGGGAATCAAACAGATTCCCGACCGCTCTCTGTACAGATTTGCTTGGGCAGGCTTCACTACCAAGCACACCAGCGAGTTTTACCCAAACTCCCGACTGAGTGAAAGAAGATAAAAATGATCAACACGCAATCACTGTGGCATGACCTGGGTTCGATCCCGAAGTAAGTCAGCAATTTATTTCTGTCCATAGCGTGATTGTGTGCCGATTACTTCTATCTCATTGTTACGCCAGATAACTTTACCGTGAAACAACAGTGCATCAAAATTCGAATGAATCTCTCTCTCTCTCTCTCTCTCTCTCTCTCTCTCTCTCTCTCTCTCTCTCCTAATGGGAGTGTGTTCATTTGAACAGTCAAATATCTCTGGTGTGAGATGCTTTTCTCTCTCTCTCTCTCTCTCTCTCTCTCTCTCTCTCTCTCTCTCTCTCTCTCTCTCTAAATTTAATTCAACTGTGGGGTTTTACAAATCCTTCCGAAATCCCTCTCAAACACTGAGTGTTTTGCCCCGAATCTTAAATCCTCCCGGGAAAACATGGCTGTTTGGACAAACTCCACGAACTTTTAACTATTCTGAAATCATCTAAAAGAGGGTACGAATACAGAACCAGGCCACCAGGGAAGCTTTAAGGAAAATCCTATTAGCTACATTCGGTAATATGAAAATATGTAATCTCTGGAATCTTTTAATCCCTTGAGCACGTGTAGAGTTCATCATGGTGTTTTGGTGAAGAGAAGAGGTGTGGTCATAGGTACAATATTAAACCAGGTTTGAAGGGCTGTTTCCTAAAATAAACAATAGATAAATAAAACATTCTTTTTCTTGAACATAATCACAACATTTAGACTGGATATGTGATAACTGTTGAGCTCAAAATTCCTTTTCCTTTTTTAATCAAAATAACACAGCATTAGTTTCTTTAAGAATCACCTCAGATATATAGTTATATATTTTAATGTATGTAGAGTCTATGACAATACGTGGAATGAACATTTAATTAAAATAGGAGGACAACAGTTGGAATAAATAAATGGTAAGGATGTATTCAAATACCGATCAGATCTGCACCTCCATATTTCGAGCCTCGACACAAACATTTTCTAATTACTCGGAATTTTAGAGTTACTTCCGGGTTAATCTCCTGATAAAAAGGATTGATGATTTAAGAATGATACTAATAATGAATTACATCTTCCGTGTCAATGTTTTCCAATTTTAAATACAGCTGTATAATTTAGATGATTCTGTAATTCCTTGATTGGAGTATTCGGAATAGAATACCATTTCTCTATCATTTGTTTTTTGGCAATGATGTCAGTCCTTAGATAGATACAATTATTTTATACTATTGCTCTGGTAACTTTTAATTTTGTTTTACTTCCAACCATCTTATTGTTATTTTAGGAAAGAGATGCTACCATCGCACGGCATAATGCAGTCGAGTTTTGGAAGGATCACAGTATTATTATTTTTTTTACAAAAAAAAAAAAGTACTTTGAGCTTTAGTTAGAAATATTTCCACGAACTACAGTCACAACTTGAAAGTGTGATGCATTAACCCTAATAACTCGTGCGGGGAAAGACACTTAGCGCGGAAAATGAAATGCAGAAGTAATGAAGGAGCAATGTACGAGGCATAACAAAAGTAAATAAGCTAAAAAAGATGACATGATCCAAAGATTCATGGATACCTCAAGAATAAAAAATCATTTACTGCCAGTGTGAAATTCTGGAGTTCCAACGATATAACTGCGCGACGAGGAAGGTTTTACAATAAGCTTGCCATTGACAGAACAAAAAATCAAGAAAAATGAATGGTGCCTAAGGGATGTAATGTCCTCTATGCGCTACCTCAAAAACACCACTTCAGCATTGAACTCTAGTAATTTATGCAGCTGACTTAGTTCCAGGAGGACTGGTGAGTGCTAGGTGACCTGTGTTCTCGAAACTCATCAAACTAGGCGGTGTTTTTGAGCAAGGTCCCAAGGGGTGATTCAGCGCCGCCACCACCCCACCCCCCCCCTCTCTCTCTCTCTCTCTCTCTCTCTCTCTCTCTCTCTCTCTCTTATCATCTGTTGCAGAGGTATACATTTTCTCTTTTAAGTAAAGGAACGAATTTATTTTATTCAGGGTGACTATTTTGAATTCTATAAATGAGAAAACAGAGCATCATATCTTACGATAATGGGCATAATGTCTGTCCTTCCGTCTGTCATTCAATCACGGCCAAACGGCTGGTCCGATGGGTATGAAACTTGGCAGGGCTATAGTGGGAACCCCTAAGATGGTTTATAATGGGGTTTCATCCTACCTCCCCTCCTCCGTAGGGGGTGGGGGTGAGAAGGGATTCCCTGAAACGGAGCTGGTTCTGCTCGTGAACCTAGGCTTTTTACGCCCGTAGATTTAGTTACTTGACGAATTTTCATACATAATTTCTTCATACAGATGTTTGCTAGTTAAAAGAATATGGTTAAAAAAAGTCATTTTAGTCTTCTGAGAACTGGAAAATCGTGGGAGGAGTATATATCTACGTGAGCAAACCTGACTTACGCAAAAACTGAGCGGTATGAAAAAATGCAAAATATAAAAAAAAAATATAAGAATTCATATAGAATGTTTCATGTTGTCAGCAACAGGAATCGTATTTATTCTCGTATCGAAAGAAGGTTTAATTGAAGTCTGACCTTTATCGAAATATGATACGGAGGAAACATCAACAGTTTTCAAAGTATATGAAATATCGTAGTTTGAAATATTTAGGGCACATTAAAAACTAACGGAACCAAAAACAATTGAGAGAATTTAATCACTGGCTACAGATAATAGAATGTAGTTAAATCCAAGAAAATTTAATTTTACCATTTCTGAGCCTCGTTTAATAAAGTAACACGTCTTCCCTCGTCGGGAGGTAGTCCCATCAGTGCACCTCACGGTGTAAACTGTATACATTACAAAAGGTTCTCTACAGCGTCCCTTCGGACCCTAGCTGCAATCCATTTTATTCATTTTACTGTACCTCCATTCATATTCTTCTTCCTTCCAGCTTGCATAGTGCAACTGCGAGGTTTTCTTCTTGCTACACCTATCAGACCTAACAGTCAATTTCCCTTTCAGCATTGAATGACGTCATAGGTCCTAGCTTTTAACGTTTGGCCTAAATTCTATATTCCATTCCACTCCAAAAGTAACTTTCACACGACAAGGTAATTCTTATATATCATTTTAACCTCCCACTTTGCAGTATATAAACCCACAGATTATCGTTTTAATGGTAGCATTAACAGGATTACTTAAGGTGCAGAGAGTATCAGCAAAATTAGTGCTGGTAACACTAATTAAAAGTAAGTCAGACTTATAAGGTCAAGACAGTATAGGTAAGATCAATAGAAATAGTGCTATTTTGTTAAAAGTATTTTGCTTATTTGTCCCTTCGCCTTTTCTATCTAATTTTCTATTAATTGCTCGTAGTTTCATTATTAACATGAATTTATTCCGAAGAATGTTAAGTTACACTTCCAGATGATATTTACCTGCCTGTAATTTTTGTAAGACTTCGGGCATATATAGCTTTTATATTGGTTTAGTGTTGGATTATATTTAATTTACGAGCCACTGCTCTAATACAAAGATCTAATGCCAGCACTTATTTTGAGAACCTGGCATTATTCTTGTCTCCAACAGAATATTGTAAAATGGCTACTCTGCAACCGTTTGCAGGCCTCATCGTAGCCCATTCCAATAGTTGTCTTTCCATTACCCTCACAGAGCAAAAGAAAAACAAAAAAATCCTTGACGTGATATTAAAAAAGATACCCGAACTCATCTGAATTAGTTTTCCCTGTATACGTTCTTCGACCGTCCCACAAACCTTCTCATACATTTGCATGAAATTCCAATATCGGAGGACTATTGATACCTGGCCTCCTTTACCTTACAGAACCGACGACACAGAGAGATCATTGGCATTTGGGACTTGAATATCCATCCAATCAAATCATCAAAGACGCGCAGTCTCATGAAATATTAAAACTCGGCGAGTGAGTCTCCGATCTCCTGACGAGAAAGAAGGAAGTTTTGCTCTCGACTTGAAACCTCTCATGAAGAATGTTGCGGTTGTTTGGGATTGCTTAACTCTTTAGCAGTGTCTGTTTTGCAACAGTAGAGTCTCTCTAGATCAGCGATGGAACGTCTCTAAATGGGGATCAAGGTATACTAGTCTCTACAACTAACATGATGATAAAAGGGGCACAGATTTTACCAAGAAAATAATAGCCAAGTATATAATCATATTGCCAATATTACCAACAGCCTAGGATTATAATTAGGCACCAAATTCAAAGACAATGTACTTCAACGAAAGGCAATCAAGTTATTACAAGATTAAAACGATAACATGCATCTTATATATATATATATATATTATATATATATATATATATATATATATATATATATATATATATATATATATATATATATATATAAGATGCACTTCAATTTGTCGGTCACGGCAACTGAACATCTCTCAACGTTCGCTTGCATTGTGACGTCAGAGGATGATGTCAGCGGTCCCAAGTTTAAGGAGGGATTTCTTCTGGCACCGTTGCTATGCGCGTGAATATAAACAAAGCCTCAACAACTTCAAGGAAACGAACGGGAACGCCAACATCAGTAATGGTATAACAGTTTCATATCTTTTTCTGAGGTTGTTCTTGAAAAATCGAAGACAGAATAGCCTGATGACTGATCAGTCCAGAATGCTTTAAACCGATCGTTATACCTGAACAATACTCGGACCCTATAAATACGGATTGATGACCCCATTCCAACCAGAACGAACTCAATTTTTTATTAAGAATGAACCGAGGATACGTTTGGAAACGCTGGATATCTGGTACGCTCCTAGAAACCACGAAGAAAACACTCCAGAAATACGAAGTCTAGTATGCTGGGACATGTACCTCTACGGCAATCACACGCCACATTTAACTTATTCGAAGACAAATAAAGTCGTTTTATACCGAAAAATTACCTTCCTTACCCAGATTCTGCAATACATCGGTCAGCTCTTAAGAAATATCAGTCTTGAATAGAAAAAACAAAGTAGTAAGAAGAATTGAAAAATTTAAAAGACAATATACAAAATGAATTCCACTGATGTTGCCATTCTTCTTAACCGAATAAAATAATAATAATAATAATAATAATAATAATAATAATAATAATAATAATAATAATAATAATAATAATAATAATAATAATAATAATAATAATAATAATAATAATAATAATACACTTGAGAGGTAACTCAGACTCTGAACCAGGAACTGAACACGCAAAGTTCCATGTACCATTGTAATCTGCAACAAGATCAGACACATTTTGGTGATAGTTGATCTAGTAATCACAAGCATAAAGCATCGCCTTTCAAAGTTTCAAAGGAAACTTGTCATAATTAATCGGAAATCATTACGCAAGAATAGTTTCGGACAAAATTCCTTATAATTGACCAGTGATAGATATCTCTGCTATGGATTGTTAACCCAAGAGTAAAGACCGGGTTCAAACTAAGGGCAGCACGTAAATTACAATTCTTTTAGTCATAGCTTTCTTTCAGTACTATGGAATCAGATTTATTCTTAAAGCAGAGACTAAAATAAACAGTTTTATCAGGTAACTTTACTCAACATAGCTACATGAACAGTCACGAAGCACAAATGAAATGCTATTGATACGGAGCAATGCCCATAGGAAGAAAAATAATTATGTACACAGTAGTTAAAAGGTTAGACGAATAATTTAATCAAAATCAAATGTACAGGTTTAATTGTAAAAAATATGGAGCGATTGTTTAGGTATTTTGACAAATAATTGATTTCTCAAACAGAACTGAACTCTCTATGATATGACCAAGCATCAAATATTTGAAGGTTGACCTAAATCACTTCATTAAGGGACAAGAGATCAAACATCTTGGATTACAACAAGGTACAACAGTAACTACATAAATATTGTTCTAAGAATCCTAGGCAAAAGGTCACACGTAAAAAAAGTCAGGAAAAAAGTCACATTAATCTTTCCTAGATAGTGAACCCCAAGGGTTTCAACCCAGTATGTATCCACCTTTGCGGCGTGTTTAGTACAAGCCTGTTGGAGATTACAGTAAAAAATAAACAAAAGACTGTAAATATCATAAATATATTGACCCCAAAGAAATACTGTGAATTTCTCCCTGTGATTTCATTACCGACCACAATATTGTAACGTTTTCATCTACCCAAAATTGTGCCTTTTTTTTCCTGTGACTCTATTTGCGGCCACCCTTCCATGAAATTCCACAGCCTTAAACTGAAAGGCTGAATTCATCCATTATCAATATTAAATGGAATAGCGATACGATGAAATTATATTGTTCCGAATATAACCATAATATACCCGATATATAATACTTTAGAGAATGGTAGTAAATCTATGGCATACCTGACAGTAGGAGTTTTAACGACTAGCAGGTAGTAACTCATAAAATAAGTATGATAAGAGAGAGAGAGAGAGAGAGAGAGAGAGAGAGAGAGAGAGAGAGAGAGAGAGAGCCCTATTCTGAGGTTGTTTTCTTACGTTCATTAGTATATTGGAAATCCCAATTTGTGTAATACGTTTCCATTTCTCAGGGAAGGCCAAGAGCGCTTTTAATCACCGATATGTTCTCAGAATTACTTTCCTCTTGCGTAAGAAAAGGGAACACATCTTCCTCATTTGTAAATATGTATATAACATACAAGAAGTCTTGTAGGCTGACTCTCATAACTCTACCGTTATCACACACCATATTTAACTTATTCGGAGGAAAATAAACGTCACTTTCTACCTTCCTCGCCTAGATTATGTAGTACTTCGGCCAGCTCTCAGCAAATATCAGACCTGAAGAAAATAAAAATAGGAAACATTTTTATATACACAATGAATCCTTGTTTTTAGTGGATCATGTTTTAAATAATTCATTTAGGGTATCTGCCTGAACCCAGTGTATAAATAAAAAAAAACTAACGAAAATAAATATAAATAGTTAATTGATATCGAGATTGAATCGTCGAATTCTAAATATTTTTTTTGTTTTATTTTTCGTTTCTGTTTCCACATTTTTCCCTCTATTTTATTTCAGGATTTCAGTTCGTATCTACGATATCCAGGGTGATTTGACGGACAAAAGAAAACATATATTTTGATTGCTACAGCCGATGCGAGGTGAATGCATGCTAAATATTTTAATATTTTATAATGGAAGGCTACAAAAACTGAAAAAAGAAAAGGGTATTAGATTTAAATCTTTCCAAAAGAAGATGCGATTTCCGGTAATATTAAAATTTTATGAAATAGAATTAGAATTGTGACAAGGCGTCGATAATCTTAAGAAGGTTTAGCTGACAAACGTAGTACTAAGAACAAGATGACCTGACGTAACCTAACTCAACCTAACCCACCCTAACTTTACAAATACGGATATACGTGAGTTGAGAAGAAACGCTTAGGGGATTTTATTAGTTGCTAACGACAAAACAAACTATGACCTTATCAGTGATTTCCTGGTGAATGAGTTTGACAAAAGGATTAAAACATTGATAAAGAAAATGAAAAGGCGTCTTGAGAACTCACGTAGCTATTTCATACGACTGAATTTTATTTTTCTCCCAATTAAAAACTTGAAAACTTTAATATGTGTATGTCCGTGGTTTGCTACTCGGAGTCTGTTCGTCCGCACTTTTCCCGTCCTCCCTCAGATCTTTTAAAAACTACAAAGGCTTGAGGGCTGCAAAGGTAAATTGATGATCCATCCTTCAATCATCACTCATAAAAAATTGCAGCCCTCTAGCCTCATTAGTTTTTATTTTATTTAATGTTAAATATGGTATCAGAACAGAGAGGGTGATACGTTCTAATAGACCAGACGTGACGTTGATTGACAAAATCAAGAAGAAAGTATCACAATACCTGGGACACCACGGTAGATGAGAAAGAAAGGGAAAAATTTGACAAGTATCAAGACTTGAAAATAGAAATAAGAATGATATGGGATATGCCAGTGGAAATTGTACCCTTAATCGTAGGAACACTAGGCACGATCCCAAGATCCATAAAAGGAACCTGGAAAAACTATAGATGCCGAAGAAGCTATCAGGACTCATGCAGAAGAGTGTGCTACTAGAAAGTACTCACATACTGAGCATATTGATGGACTCCTAAGGTGGCGGATGCGACCCGGAACCCCGAACTATGAAAACCACACAGTCGAATTGGATGACTAAGATAAAAAAAAAAAATTATTATTATTATTATTATTTTTACTTTATATTTTTCCTTCCATGGAGACACCTGCAAATCCCTCCTTCATTTACGGGCTCTACTACTAATACTACTACCACTACTACTACTACCTCTACTACTACTGCTACTACTACTACTGCTACTACTACTAATAATAATAATAATGCATTTTTACCCATTTTCCCATTTTCACATTTTTCTTTCCACGAAGATGCTCTTATATCCCACCTTCATTTACAGCCTCTTTTCATAATTATTCCACCAAGCGCCATAAAATCCAGCTCTCTCTCTCTCTCTCTCTCTCTCTCTCTCTCTCTCTCTCTCTCTCTCTCTCTCAACACAGCTGCATATCATACACTTCCTCTCTTCGGGTCATTCAGCATTAGCTAATGAAGTGAAAAGAATATTTGGGAATATTTCGTGGCGGTATTTCCAAGATTCCCTTAACCACCTTCCAGCCCCCCAACCACACGCCCAAGACCTCCCCTGTTCATGCGTGTCCATGAGCGTCTTATTCACGCGACTGGAATTTTGTTTTATTAATTAACTTTCATCTTCACCGGGAAAAGTAAAATGCATAAGAATTTATTCATTACTTAAAGAATTTGCTTATATAGGTGAGATTTTATAGAATAAACCTTCTAGGTTCCTTTGGTGGTTAGTTATGTCTTCATTGAACATTTTAGAATATACTATTGCTTCCAAAAAATGTGGCGGAATATTATATTGGGTGACCAGTGCTCATTATGATATGACAGTCTTAACAGCGTTTTCGGATACCTCTGTATTAGAGAGAGGAGAGAGAGAGAGAGAGAGAGAGAGAGAGAGAGAGAGAGAGAGAGAGAGAGAGAGAGAGAGAGAGAGAGCTTGGGATGTCTCAAAGACTTGTCAGTCCGAGGCGACATCGTGTGCTAACTTATCTCTAGGAACAGGTTTTATTGTTAATTCACAGTGTCCTAATGATTTTGTCTAGCTTTCATTTGAACTATCACACTGAGAGAGAGAGAGAGAGAGAGAGAGAGAGAGAGAGAGAGAGAGAGAGAGAGAGAGAGAGAGAATTTCATCACCTCGATAGCCTGGATACTTCGTAAACATTATTGATTGTGATCTACGATACAAGAGAAATTCTTCATGGACAGCATAGGTACAACCCTGCAAGTTCCTTCATTTGTAGGTTTGCCTTTCTCTCTCTCTCTCTCTCTCTCTCTCTCTCTCTCTCTCTCTCTCTCTCTCTCTCTTTCCCAAAATCAAACAATTAACCAGGCACGAGATCCAAGTGGGTCTGCATTTTCTGTAAAGCCTGAGCCAAACTTTTTTTCCTAACTCAGCCAACAAATAGAGACCCACAAACAAAAAAGGGGAATCTAAGTATTTACTTCATTGAAAGGAAACTACAGCGTGTTTATTTTTGTAAGATATCCATTTTAGTGATGGTTTTTCAAGTCGAAACTTACGAATCACGTCGCGTAGAAAAAGGAAATGTAAATGATCCCGGCTAATATGATATTCTCGGTTGTGCGTACTGTATTTATGAATCTAAACGAAGAGCTCTCTGTAGAATTGTAGAGCTGAGAATTCTAAAGCAACGAGGAGAATTCGTTCTCGTAACGTCTTAAAAAAAATCATAAATAACCTCTCTTAAACAAAAGCAAGTTCTAAAACGGTGTAATATAAAACATAAACATAAAAAAATGTGAGATAGCACACACACTGTTTACAGAATACACGTTTTTATGGGCGAGGTAAATTTTGGTTTTATATTTCTATTCAAGAACCATGAAACTGTTCCTGTTATGAAACAATTAGTAAGCTTAATTGAAATATTGTTTTTCCGTAGTGTTATTGTATGTGCAATATTTTCTTCATGACATTACCCTTACATAGTGCGTAGTCCTTGTACTAATGTGCGTGTTTATATATATAGTATATATATATATATATATATATATATATATATATATATATATATATATATATGTATATATATATATATATATATATATATGTGAAAATTGAAGGCGGTTCTATCAACAATTAGACATCAGTCGATGCAAGGTGAAGGACGATCCTTTATTCCCATTAAATGTGCTTCATTGTCGCTACGTTTCAAGACATAAAAGTCCCATTATCAAGCTAAAATAAAAGATAAAACAAAAGTTAAATCACAAACTCGGAATACATATTAAAAGCTAAAAAAGTTAACAAATATAAAAAAACAAGTACAAGAGTAGGGAGGAGTCAATACCATAAGATGCTGAAAGTACAGACCGAGTGACAATTCAGGCCGGTCAACTTCTACTTGAACTCACGAGAGATACAGAGGTGTTGAGGAAGACTGGGTGTTTAACTGCGGAACGAGTTGTTTAATGAAGAGTGATTCTAAAAATAGCTAAATGCTGTTCGTTATGAATTGGCTTATAATTTTAAAATCTTTGTAATTCATGTCATGTTTACATTTCTTTGTTTGCTCGCGTATACATGAAAACTTAGGATTAGTTAATTTGACACCTGTTCTATAACTAATGCCTCGATGAGAGTCTAATCTCACTTTGAGTAACCTCCGTGTGGAGCCGACGTACTTCCCTAGATTACATCTAGGGCAATTAAATAGATATACGACTCCTGAAGGTCATCAGTGGCTTGAGTTTCTACTTGTGTGGTTTAAACAAGATCTGATATTCATTGGGTTGCAAGGTATTAGTTTTAATTCAATTGCAGGAAAAAAACTTTCTATTAACAGTTTCAATTCATGGTAGAAATTTTTGTTATGAATAATTGGGGCACTTGCAAACAATCGTAATTTTGGCGCTGATGGTATTTTAATTTTAGGATGGAAGATATTGTTCAAGAATTTGCACAAGTGTTTATAAGAAAGTTTCGATGGAAAGCAATTGTCAGTGAAATATTGGTGGAGATAGGTTATTTCATTGTGAAAATGATTCCAGTTAGACTTTATGTTAAAAGCCCTGTGAAAGAGGGTAGACATGGAGTTAAGTTTAAAATTATAAAAAACAGTTGCTATAAAGATTCGATCCCAGGCCGGTAAACGTTTCCTTTCTAAAAACCGTGGTGTTAAAATGATCATCATATCTAAAAACGGTTACATCCAAAAATGACAGTTTATCTTCCTTTTCATATTCAATTGTGAAATTAATGTTACGATGTATTTCATTGGCATAATGAAGAAATTTGCCAGCCTGATCTTTATCTCTGAACAATAAGAAGGTATCATCCACATACCTATTATAAAATAATGGATGGTAGGCCAAAGGACAGTTGTCCAGTATGCGTTCCTCCAGGGACCACATAAAAATGTTTGCAAAGGTGGGACCCAAAGGGGATCCCATCGCCATACCATCAATCTGAATGTAGGCTTTGCCGTTAAAAAAACAAAGGCTGTGTCCTGCACAGCGAGCTCGAGCAATTTTCTAAAATCCGTAAGGTTAAAATTATTAAAAGTGGTATCTGGGTCAGGAAAAATAAGGCATACGATAATATCAATGGTTTCTTCTGCCGGTACATTAGTAAAAAGAGACTCCATATCCATGCTAACCATAAATAAGTCTGATTCCTGGGAAGGGATTTTTTCTTTAAAATGTTCTGAATTCTTAAAACTATAGACATTGGTAGTTAAAGGCGCTAGGAGAGGCACAAGAAATCTGGCAATTTTGTAATTAGAAGTGGTATAAGAGGTGAGAACAGGCCTCATTAGTACACCTTCTTTATGGATTTTAGGTAACCCATACATCACCCCATATGAGAAACCTGTGCTATATAATGAAGTATAAGTATTTTCACTAATGATTTTTTAGTCTTTAAGATATTTCAAAAAACGGTTGATTCGATCTTCTATCTTAAAGATAGCAGAATATTGAACTTTTCCCGTCTTTTTGAATTTAGATTCATCTCCTTAGATATTTCCCATCTTTTGTATGTATTCGTATCTATTTAGTATTACAGTGCCTTTTCCCTTGTCAGGTTTTGTTATTGTTAAGTCTTTTCGTTTCCAAAGTTCTTTAAGAATATTCAAGT
>NC_087214.1:75404311-75431811 GCF_015104395.2 Macrobrachium nipponense
TCTTTTCACTTCATTAGCTAATGCTGAATGACCCGAAGAGAGGAAGTATGATATGCAGCGGCGTTGGTAAGAGAGAGAGAGAGAGAGAGAGAGAGAGAGAGAGAGCTGGATTTTATGGCGCTTGGTGGAATAATTATAAAAAGAGGCTGTAAATGAAGGTGGGATATGAGGGCTTCTTCGTGGAAAGAAAAATGTGAAAAAAGGAAAATGAGTAAAAATGCATTATTATTATTATTATTAGTAGTAGTAGTAGTAGTAGTAGTAGTAGTAGTAGTAGTAGTAGTAGAGCCCGTAAATGAAGGAGGGATTTGCAGGTGTCTCCATGGAAGGAAAAATATAAAGTAAAAATAATAATAATAATAATAATTTTTTTATCTCAGTCATCCAATTCGACTGGGTAGTTTTCATAGTTCGGAGATCCGGGTCGCATCCTGCCCCCTTAGGAGTCCATCAATATTCTCAGTATGTGCGTATTTTCTAGTAGCACACTCTTCTGCATGAGTCCTGATAGCTACTTCGGCATCTATAGTTTTTCCAGGTTCCTTTTATGGGATCTTGGGATCGTGCCTAGTGTTCCTACGATTATGGGTACAATTTCCACTGGCATATCCCATATCCTTCTTATTTCTATTTTCACGTCTTGATACTTGTCAAATTTTTCCCTTTCTTTCTCATCTACTCTGGTGTCCCAGGTATTGTGATACTTTCTTCTTGATTTTGTCAATCAAATTCACGTCTGGTCTATTAGCACGTATCACCCTCTCTGTTCTGATACCATATTTAACATTAAATAAAATAAAAACTAATGAGGCTAGAGGGCTGCAATTTTTTATGAGTGATGATTGAAGGATGGATCATCAATTTACCTTTGCAGCCCTCAAGCCTTTGTAGTTTTTAAAAGTCTGAGGGAGGACGGAAAAGTGCGGACGAACAGGACTCCGAGTAGCAAACCACGGACATACACATATTAAAGTTTTCAAGTTTTTAATTGGGAGAAAAATAAAATTCAGTCGTATGAAATAGCTACGTGAGTTCTCAAGACGACTTTTCATTTTCTTTATCAATGTTTTAATCCTTTTGTCAAACTCATTCACCAGGAAAAAAACTGATAAGGTCATAGTTTGCTTTGTCGTTAGCAACTAATAAAATCCCCAAAGCGTTTCTCAACTCACGTATATCCGTATTTGTAAAGTTAGGGTAGGTTAGGTTGAGTTAGGTTGAGTTAGGTCATCTTGTTCTTAATACTACGTTTGTCAGCTAAACCTTCTTAAGATTATCGACGCCTTGTCACAATTCTAATTCTATTTCATAAAATTTTAATATTACCGGAAATCGCATCTTCTTTTGGAAAGATTTAAATCTAATACTCTTTTGTTTTTTCAGTTTCTCAGCTTTCCATTATAAAATATTAAAATTTAGCATGTATTCACCTCACATCGGCTGTAGCAATCAAAATATATGTTTTCTTTTGTCCGTCAAATCACCCTGGATAACGTAGATACGAACTGAAATCCTGAAATAAAATAGAGGGAAAAATGTGGAAACAGAAACGAAAATAAAACAACAAAAATATTTAGAATTCGACGATTCAATCTCGATATCAATTAACTATTTATATTTTATTTTAACTATATATTTATTTTCGTTAGTTTTTTTTTTTTTTTTTTATTTATACACTGGGTTCGGGCAGATACCCTAAATGAATTATTTAAAACATGATCCACTAAAAACATGAATTCATTTTGTATATAAAAAGTGTTTACTATATATATTTTCTTCCGGGCTGATATTTGCTGAGAGCTGGCCGAAGTACTACATAATCTAGGCGAGGAAGGTAGAAAGTGACGTTATTTCCCTCCGAATAAGTTTAAATATGGTATGTGATAACGGTAGAGTATGAGAGTCAGCCTACAAGACTTCGTGTATGTTATATACATATTTACAAATGGGGGAAGATGTGTTCCCTTTTCTTACGCAAGAGGAAAGTAATTCTAAGAAACATAACGGTGATTAAAAGCGCTCTCGTCCTTCCCAGAGAAATGGAAACGTATTACACAATTTGGGATTTCCAATATCTAATGAACGTAAGAAAAACAACCTCAGAATAGGGCTCGGGCTCTCTCTCTCTCTCTCCTCTCTCTCTCTCTCTCTTATCATACTTATTTTATGAGTTTACTACCTGCTAGTCGTTAAAACTCCTACTGTAGGTATGCCATAGATTTACTACCATTCTCTAAAAGTATTATATATCGGGTATATTAGGTTATATTTCGGAACAATATAATTTCATCGTATCACTATTCTATTTAATATTGATATTTGATGAATTCATCCTTTGGGTAGAAGAAAAACGTTACAGTATTGTGGCCGGTAATGAAGTCACAGGGAGAAATTCACAGTATTTCTTTGGGTCAAATCATCTCCAACGGGCTTCTACTAAACACGCCGCAAAGGTGGATACATACTGGGTTGAAACCCCTTGGGTTCACTATCTAGGAAAGATTAATGTGACTTTTTTCCTGACTTTTTTTGCGTGTTGACTTTTACCTAGACTCAATATTCACTCTCTAGTCTCACTCCCAGTAGGATTCGTAGAACAATATTTTAGTAGTTACTGTTGTGCCTTGTTGTAATCCAAGATGTTTGATCTTTTGTCCCTTAATGAAGTGATTTAGGCCAACCTTCAAGTATTTGATTTCTGTTTCAGAAATCAATTATTTGTCAAATTATCTAAAAAAACAATCGCTACTATTTTTGACAATTAAACCTGTTCATTTGATTTTAATTAACAATTATTCGTCTAAACTTTTTAACTACTAAGTACATCATAATTTTTCTTTCTATGGGCATTGTTCCGTATCAAATAGCATTTCATTTTGTCCTGCGTGCTGTCCATGTAGCTATGTTGAGTAAAGTTACCTATAAAAAACTGTTGAGTAAAGTTACCTGATAAAACTGTTTATTTTAGTCTCTGCTGTAAGAATAAGTCTGATTCCATAGTACTGAAAGAAAGCTTTGACTTAAAGAATTGTAATTCACGTGTTGCCCTTAGTTTGAACCCGGTCTTTCCACTTGGGTTAATTATGAATAACAGAGAAATCTATTACTGGTCAATTATAAGGAATTTTGTCTGAAACTTTGAAAGGCGATGCTGTATGCTTGTGATTACTAGATCAACTATCACCAAAATGTGTCTGATCTTGTTGCAGATCATAATGGTACATGGAACTTTGTGTGTTTAGTTTCCTGGTTCAGAGTCCGAGTTACCTCTCAGTATATTATTATTATTTTTTTTTTTTATTATTTTTTTTTTTTTGCTCTATCACAGTCCTCCAATTCGACTGGGTGGTATTTATAGTGTGGGGTTCCGGGTTGCATCGTGCCTCCTTAGGAGTCCATCACTTTTCTTACTATGTGTGCCGTTTCTAGGATCACACTCTTCTGCATGAGTCCTGGAGCTACTTCAGCCTCTAGTTTTTTCTAGATTCATTTTCAGGGATCTTGGGATCGTGCCTAGTGCTCCTATGATTATGGGTACGATTTCCACTGGGCATATCCCATATCCTTCTTATTTCTATTTTCAGATCTTGATACTTATCCATTTTTTCCCTCTCTTTCTCTTCAACTCTGGTGTCCCATGGTATTGCGACATCAATGAGTGATACTTTCTTCTTGACTTTGTCAATCAACGTCGCGTCTGGTCTATTTGCACGTACACCCTATCCGTTCTGATACCATAGTCCCAGAGGATCTTTGCCTGATCGTTTTCTATCACTCCCTCAGGTTGGTGCTCGTACCACTTATTTACTGCAAGGTAGCTGATGTTTCTTGCACAGGCTCCAGTGGAGGGCTTTTGCCACTGAATCATGCCTCTTTTTGTACTGGTTCTGTGCAAGTGCCGGGCATTCACTTGCTATGTGGTTTATGGTTTCATTTTTCGTATTGCACTTCCTACATATGGGAGAGATGTTATTTCCGTCTATCGTACTTTGAACATATCTGGTTCTTAGGGCCTGATCTTGTGCCGCTGTTATCATTCCTTCAGTTTCCTTCTTTAGCTCTGCCCTCTGTAGACCATTGCCAATTGTCATCGCTGGCTAGTTCTTTAGTCTGTCTCATGTATTGTCCGTGCATTGGTTTGTTGTGCCAGTCCTCTGTTCTTTCTGTCTTTCTCCTGTCTCTGTATATTTCTGGTCTTCGTCTACTTTTATTAGTCCTTCTTCCCATGCACTCTTTAGCCACTCGTCTTCACTGGTTTTCAGATATTGCCCCAGTGCTCTGTTTTTCAATGTTGACGCAGTCCTCTATACTTAGTAGTCCTCTCCCTCCTTCCTTTCGTGTTATGTCCAGTCTGTCCGTATTTGCTCTTGGGTGTAGTGCTTTGTGTATGTCATTTGTTTTCCTGGTTTTCTGATCTATGCTGCGGAGTTCTGCCTTCGTCCATTCCACTATTCCTGCGCTGTATCTGATTACTGGCACTTGCCCCATGTGTTTATGGCATTTTTATCATGTTTCCCCGGCGTTTGAGTTTTGACTGAGTATCGCCTTGAGTCTCTGCATATATTCTTTCCTGATCGTGTCCTTCATCTCTTGGTGTTTTATATCTCTCCTTCCATTATTCCCAGGTATTGTATCCTGTCTCATCTATGTGTTTGATGTTGCTCCCATCTGGTAGCTTTATCCCTTCAGTTCTCGTTTACTTTGCCTTTTTGTATGTTGACTAAGGCGCATCTATTCCAAACTCCATTCTGATGTCCCCAGATACAATCCTTACAGTCTGGATTAGGGTATCTATTTCCTTGATGCTCTTACCATACAGCTTGATGTCGTCCATGAAACATCAGATGGTTGATTTTGTTGCCTCTTTTCTTGAGTTGGTACCCGGCATCCATCTTCTGTAGTACTTTTGTCATGGGAATCATGGCTACTACGAAGAGTAGTGGGGACAGTGAGTCGCCCTGGAAGATCCCTCTTCCTGATATTAACCTCTGCTAGTCTTATTCCAGAGCTTGTAAGTATTGTATTCCAGTTGCGCATTGTATTTTTGAGGGAAGCTGATGGTATTTTCCTCTGCCCCATATATTTTCAGGCATTCTATTAGCCATGTGTGTGGTATCATGTCGAAGGCTTATTATTATTATTATTATTATTATTATTATATTATTATTATTATTATTATTATTATTATATCGGTTAAGAAAAATGGCAACATCAGTTGAATTCATTTTGTATAATGTCTTTTATATTTTTTCAATTCTACTTACTATTTTGTTTTGTTTTTATTCAGGACTAATATTTCCTAAGAGCTGAACGATATATTGCAGAGGTAAGGAGGGTAATTTTTTCTGTATAAAAGACTTTATTCGTTTTTTCGAATAAGTTGAATATAGAATATGATTACCGTAGAGTTAAAAGAAACCCAGCATAATTGACTTCGTATTTCACGAGTGTTTCTTCGTGGTTTCTAAGGGCGTACCAGATATCCAGCGTTTTCCAAACGTATCCACGGTTCATTCTTAATAAAAAATTGAGTTCGTTCTGGTTGGAATGGGGTCATCAATCCGTATTTATAGGGTCCGGAGTAATTGCAGGTATAACGGCAGGTATATAGCATTCTGGACTGATCATTCATCAAGCTATTCTGTCTTCGATTTTTTCAAGAACAACCTCAGAAAAGAATATGCAACTGTTATACCATTTAATGATGTTGGTGTTCCCGTTCGTTTCCTTGAAGTTTGTTGAGGCTTTGTTTATATTCACGCGCATAGCAGCGGTGCCAGAAGAAATCCTTCCGTAAACTTGGGACCGCTGACGTCATCCTCTGACGTCACAATGCAAGCGAACGTTGAGAGATGTTCAGTTGCCGTGACCGACAAATTGAAATGCATCATATATATATATATATATATATATATATATATATATATATAGACATATATATATATATATATATATATATATTATATATATAATATATATATGTATATATATATATATATATAGATATATATTATATATATATATATACATATATATATATAAGATGCATGTTATCGTTTTAATCTTGTAATAACTTGATTGCCTTTCGTTGAAGTGCATTGTCTTTGAATTTGGTGCCTAATTATAATCCTAGGCTGTTGGTAATATTGGCAATATGATTATATACTTGGCTATTATTTCTTGGTAAAATCTGTGCCCCATTCATCATCATGTTAGTTGTAGAGACTGATATACCTTGATCCCCTTCAGAGACGTTCCATCGTTGATCTAGAGAGACTCTACTGTTGCAAAACAGACACTGCTAAAGAGTTAAGCAATCTCAAACAACCGCAACATTCTTCATGAGAGGTTTCAAGTCGAGAGCAAGACTTCCTTCTTTCTCGTCAGGAGATCGGAGACTCACTCGCCGAGTTTTAATATTTCATGAGACTGCGCGTCTTTGATGATTTGATTGGATGGATATTCAAGTCCCAAATGCCAATGATCTCTCTGTGTCGTCGGTTCTGTAAGGTAAAGGAAAGGATACCGGTATCAATAGTCCTCCGATATTGGAATTTCATGCAAAATGTATGAGAAGGTTTGTGTGACGGTCGAAGAACGAATACGGGGAAAACTAATTCAGATGAGTTTCGGGTATTTTTTTTTATATCACGTCAAGGATTTTTTTTTTTTTTTTGTTTTTTTTTTTTTTTTTTTTTTTTTGCTCTGTGAGGGTAATGGAAAGACAACTATTGGAATGGGCTACGATGAGGCCTGCAAACGGTTGCGGAGTAGCCATTTTACAATTTCAGTTGGAGACAAGAATAATGCCACGTTCTCAAAATAAGTTGTGCATATATCTGTATTAGAAAGTGACTCGTTAATTAAACATAAACCAACACTAAACTAATATAAAAAGCTATATATGCCCGAAATCTTACATAAATTACAGGAAGATGAATATCATCGGGAAATATGACTCAAAATTCTTCGGAATAAATTCATGTTTATAATGAAACTACGAGCAATTAATAGAAAATTAGATAGAAAAGGCGAAAGAACAAATAAGCAAAATACTTTTAACAAAATAGAACTATTTTTTTTTATCTTACTTATATTGTCTTGACCATATAAGTCTGACTTGTATTTAATTAGTGTTACCAGCATTCAATTAATTTGCTGATACTCTATGACCTTAAGTAATCCTGTTAATGCTTACCATTAAAACGTTAATCTGTGGGTTTATTTACTGCAAAGTGGGAGGTTAAAATTATATATAAAATTTACCTTGTCGTGTGAAAGTTACTTTTGGAGTGGAATGGAATATAGAATTTAGGCCAAACGTTAAGAGCTAGGACCTATTACGTCATTCAAAGCTGAAAGGGAAATTGACTGTGAGGTCTGATAGGTGTAGCAAGAAGAAAACCTCGCAGTTGCTCTATGCAAGCTGGAAGAGAGAAGGATATGAATGGAGGTACAGTAAAAATAAATGAAATGGATTTCAGCTAAGGTCCGAAGGGACGCTGTAGAGAACCTTTAGTAATGC
The DNA here is from genome assembly GCF_015104395.2 of Macrobrachium nipponense. Classification (NCBI taxonomy): domain Eukaryota; kingdom Metazoa; phylum Arthropoda; class Malacostraca; order Decapoda; family Palaemonidae; genus Macrobrachium; species Macrobrachium nipponense. The sequence goes on from NC_087214.1 coordinate 75,411,837, forward strand.
ATACAGTTTACACCGTGAGGTGCACTGACGGCACACTACTTCCGTCGGGGGAAGACGTGTTACTTTATTAAACGAGTCTCAGAAATGGTAAAATTAAATTTCTTGGATTTAAACTACATTCTATTATCTGTAGCCAGTGATTAAATTCTCTCAAATTGTTTTTGGGTCCGTTAGTTTTTAATGTGCCCTAAATATTTCAAACTACGATATTTCTTATACTTCGAAAACTGTGTTGATTTTCCTCCGTATCATATTTCGATAAAGTCAGACTTCAATTAAACCTTCTTTCGATACGAGAATAAACACGATCCCTGTTGCTGACAACATGAAACATTGTATATGAATTCTTGTATGTGTTTTTTTATATTTTGCATTTTTTCATACCATCTCTGTTTTTACGTAAGTCAGGTTTGCTCACATAGATATATACTCCTCCGACGATTTTCCAGTTCTCAGAAGAATAAAATGAATGTTTTTTAAAGTATATTCTTTTTAACTATAAACATCTGGTTATACATAAATTATATATGAAAATTCGTTCAAGTGACTAATCTACGGGCGTAAAAAGCTTGAGTTTCACGAGCAAAACCAGCTCCGTTTCAGGGAATCCCTTCTCACCCCACCCCCTTCGGAGGATGGGAGGTAGGATGAAACCCCATTATAAACCATCTTAGGGGTTCACACTATAGCCCTGCCAAGTTTCATACCATCGGACCGACCACCGTTTGGCCGTGATTGAATGACAGACGGACGGACAAACATTATTCGCCCAATTATCGTAAGATATGATAGTCTGTTTTCTCATTTATAGTATTCAAAATAGTCACCCTGAATAAATAAATTCGTTCCTTTACTTAAAAGAGAAAATGTATACCTCTGTAACAAATGATAAGAGAGAGAGAGGAGAGAGAGAGAGAATGGAGAGAGAGAGAGAGAGAGAGAGAGAGAGGGCGGCGCTGAATCACCCCTTGGGACCTTGTTCAACAACACCGCCTAGTTTGATGAGTTTCTAGAACACAGGTCACCTAGTACTCACCAGTCCTCCTGGAACTAAGTCTGCTGCATAAATTACTAGAATTCAATGCTGAAGTGGTGTTTTTGAGGTAGCGCATAGAGGACATTATATCCCTTAGGCACCATTCATTTTTCTTGATTTTTTGTTCTGGCAATGGCAAGCTTATTGTATAACTTTCCTCGTCGCGCAGTTATGTCGTTGGAACTCCAGAATTTCACACTGGCAGTAAATGATTTTTTATTCTTAAGGTACCCATGGATCTCTGGATCATGCCATTTTTATTAGCATATTACTTTTGTTATGCGTCGTACATTGCTCCTTCATTACTTCATGCATTTCTTTTCCGCGCTAAGTGTCTTTCCCTGCACGAGTTATTAGGCTAATGCATCACACTTTCAAGTTGTTACTGTAGCCCGTGGAAATATTTCTAACTAAAGCAAAAAGTTTTTTTTTTTTTTTTTTTTTTTTGTTTTAATAATAATAATACTGTGATCCTTCCAAAACTCGACTGCATTATGACGTGCGATGGTAGCATCTCTTTCCTCAAATAACAATAAGATGGTTGGAAGTAAAACAAAATTAAAAGTTACCAGAGCTAAAGCATGAAATAATTTTATCTATCTAAGGACTACCATGACTGGCAAAAAAACAAATGATAGAGAAATTGTATTCTTTTCCGAACCTTTCAAGCAAGGATTTACAAATCATCTAAATTTCTAGCTGTATTTAAAATTGGAAAACATTGACACGAAAGATGTAATTCATTATTAGTAACATTCTTAAATCATCAATCCTTTTTATCAGGAGATTAACCCGGAAGTAACTCTAAAATTCCTAGTAATTAGAAAGTGTTTTGTGTCGAGGCTCGAATTATGGAGGTGCAGATCTGATCAGTATTTGAATACATCATTACCATTTATTTATTCCAACTGTTGTCCTCCTATTTTAATTAAATGTTCATTCCACGTATTGTCATAGACCTTACTAACATTATTAAAATATAACTATAGATCTGAGGTGATTCTTAAAGAAACTAATGCTGTGTTATTTTGATTAAACAAAAAAACGAAAAGGAATTTTTGACGTTTCAACAGTTATCACCTATCCAGTCTAAATGGTGTGATTATGTTCAAGAAAAAAGAATGTTTTATTTATCTATTGTTTATTTTAGGAAAAAGCCCTTCAAACCAGGTTTAATATTGTACCTATGACCACACCTCTTCCTTCACCAAAACACCATGATGAAACTCTACACGTGCTCAAGGGATTAAAAGATTCCAGAGATTACATAGTTTCATATTACCGAATGTAGCTAATAGGAGTTTTTCTTAAAAAGCTTCCCTGGTGGCCTGGTTCTGTATTCGTACCCTCTTTTAGATGATTTCAGAATAGTTAAAAAGTTTCGTGAAGTTTGTCCAAACAGCCATGTTTTCCCGGGAGGATTTTAAGATTCGGGGCAAAACACTCAGTGTTTGAGAGGGATTTCGGAAGGATTTGTAAAACCCCACAGTTGAATTAAATTTAGAGAGAGAGAGAGAGAGAGAGAGAGAGAGAGAGAGATGGGAGAGAGAGAGAGAGAGAGAGAGAGAAGCATCTCACACCAGAGATATTTGACTGTTCAAATGGAACAAACTCCCATTAGCAGAGTGAGAGAGAGAGAGAGAGAGAGAGAGAGAGAGAGAGAGATGGTAAGAGAGAGAGAGAGAGAGAGAGAGATTCGTTCGAATTTTGATGCTCTGTTGTTTCACGGTAAAGTTATATGGCGTAACAATGAGATAGAAGTAATCGGCACACAATCACGCTATGGACTGAAATAAATTGCAGACTTACTTCGGGATCGAACCCAGTCCTGCCACAGTGATTGAATTTAGAGAGAGAAAGAGGACAGAGAGAGAGGAGAGAGAGGAGAGGAGAGAGAGAGAGAGAGAGAGAGAGAGGGCATCGCACACCAGAGATAATTGTCTGTTCAAATGAACGCACCCATCCCAGGGGGGGGGGGGGAAGGTTGAGAGAGAGAGAAGAGAGAGAGAGAGAGAGAGAGAGAGAGAGAGAGAGAGAGAGATTCATTCGAATTTTGATGCTCTGTTGTTTCACGGTAAAGTTTATCTGGCGTAAAAATGAGATAGAAGTAATCGGCACACTCATGCTATGGGGACAGAAATAAATTGCTGACTTACTTTGGGATCGAACCCAGGTCTTGCCAGAGTGATTGCGTGTTTGATCTTTTTTATCTTCTTTCACTCAGAGGGGAAAATTCGAAATGAAATTGCTTTCAATTTCAATTGGGTCAACTTGCTGAGTCGGGAGTTTGGGTAAAACTCGCTGGTGTGCTTGGTAGTGAAGCCTGCCCAAGCAAATCTGTACAGAGAGCTGTCGGGAACCTGTTTGATTCCCATTCCAGAGAATCTGTTTGATTCCCATTCCCGAGAGTATGCTTGATTCCCATTCCCGTGAATCTTTGATTTTCTCATTCCTGAGAATGTATTCGATTCCTCTATTCAATCGAAATAGATTCCCGACGGCTCTCTGTGTAGATTTATTTCTAAATATATTTGTAAACATACAGAACAGTGGATTTGTTTTTCTTCCTTTCTCCAATTATTGCTAAACTGAAAAATAATTATTACATAGATTTGCAAAAGCTTTTTTTTCCACATTATATTTCATACGTAAAAGACAGATATAAGGCGCGTCTTATGAGAAAATAATGCTCAAGCAATGAGGTCACAAAGGAGAAAACATCATTCTTGAAATGGAGAAAATTGAATTATTCTTTGAATGGAGAAATTGTCAATAATATCACGTCCTTCCAATGTTTATTAAGGGATGATAGTCAACAAGGCGTTCCTCGAGAAATGGAATAATTGGTTTCCCTGTCATAACCCTAATTTATTTCTGTGTCGGCAATGCATATCTTACTACGCCAATGTATAATCTTGCCTCCGTATGCAACGTCGTTTATTTAACTTTCCATTCTTAGTCATCCAGCCGCCGTTGTTATTTAGTTTTACGTCCTCCTCTAAATTCTGTCTCATAAGAACTGCTGTTGACCATCTTCTTAATAAACACTGGAAGTGACGCAATATCTTAATCCTCTCTCCTGTTAATGTTACATCATCCCTTTGTGTATGCGATACCAAATTACTTTTTTTTTTCTTTTTTAGAATTGCCTCAATATTATATCTGCTTTTACATACGTTGCATTATGTCTTTTTTTTTTTACATTCTTACATTCTTGTTAAGCATTCTGAGTAAACGTTATACATAGTCTGCCCTCATGACTTCAGTCTTTTTCTTAGACTTGCTTTAATATCATATCTGGCTGTTACATACGATGGATTCATGTTGATTGGGCTTATTTGTATATTTGATGACGTATCCTGGATAAACCCGTATAATAGGCATATATACTTTACCATCACTAATCTATTCTAAAACTTCGTCTTTATCACCATTGCATATGTTATAAAAACCAAAATCAGCGCAAGCATCAAAGGTGATATAACATTCCTCTATGAGAAAATACACTTTCAATATTCCTTAAAGCTAAATTTTTGGTGACTTACACTTATTTTTATTTATTTAATGGAATATCGTCAATGTTGTAATGTAATGTGTAATTCCTTCCTTAATTCGTCGGTGGACGTTTCAAATGATCTCTCATGAACGACAAAAGCCATCAGAAGAAAGTTATTAGATTTCGTGAACTGCTGGCAGTATATCCTAAAACGAATACTTGATCTTTGTGTGTATATATATATATAATATATATATATATATATATATATATATAATAATATTATATATATATATATATATATATATATATATATATATACTATATATTACCTTGTTAAATCATTTCTTACCTTCCTCTAGGTTCCAGAATACATTACCGTGCATTGATATTGAATTTGGCTAGGGTCCACTGGTATAGTGGTCAGTGTCGTGGAGTTGGCACTCAGATGTCTCAGTTTCGTGTTCCTCCCAGGTACTGAAACAAAATAATGCTAAAATGATATAAAATCTTGGAATCTGGAAACTAATACTGTGCATGACGTCCGCCCAAGATGAGAACAGCGAGATGAATCAGATATGACGTCTTGTGACGTGACTGGTTTCCATTGGAAAGTTAGAGAGAAGCAGCTTATCAATACAACTGAGCTCTATTGCGGTATCTTTTAATTATAAGTCTTTGCTCCGCCGCGTGCAGTAACGATGCGAATTGATCCTTGGTCATTTTTATTGTAGTGTGGGCGAAGCGGACGTTGGCAAGATGTGTTTTGAAAACTGTTTTATAGTAAGCAAAACCCAAAGTGTTTCACTTTGTATTTACAAACCAAAAGCCTGGATATAGATTGGTTTCTATGCTTATCTGAAAAACTCCAAAATTCCGTTTCATTTCTAGTTACTTTCTTTTTATATTATTGCTTTGGTTGCTTTTACTTAGTGCATTTTTTTAATTTTTTTTTTACTCTCTAACGAGTAAGAAGCAAGCAAAAAGGAAGAAACATGATTGGCGGTATAACCCTGTTTACCTGGAAACAGAATTACTCCCGAACCTTTATATCCCTCGCTCAGGATATATAATTATTCTGCATTCTTTTTTTATTAGATTTTATATTGTCTTTGTCTAATGATTCAGAAGAAACCAAGAAAGAAGACGGATCAATGGTGGTATAACCCTCTGTTTTACTCGAAGCAGAATTGTTCCCGAACCTTTTATATCGCTGGAGATATATTATTCTGCGTTCTTTTACTTTCATTTTATATCCTCTAATGATTAATAAGAAAGCAAGACAGAAGAAAACGTTGATGGCGGTATAACCCTGCTCTAACGTACCTCGAGGAAGAAGAATTACGAGTACTTCCGAACCTTTTATATCCCCCCACCCCCGCAAGGGATATATATAGCCTTTGGATACATTGGCCCTTGGTCCTCCGAAACTTATAACAGATGGCTCCCACACTCAGAAATGATCTGGACTCCACCGTTTTCATTTTCCGAATAACAAATTGCCAGATATAAATTACGGCGGGATGAAAAATCATCGATCTCTCGCAGGTGCTGACATCGATTTCTCCCGCACTTTTCAATGCACTTCAGGGGCATCTTTCCAACGCCGAGGCTTATTTTCAGATTTATCAGCGATCGACTCTCAGTATCCTTTTGGGCAATGGGTATCATTTGATGTATACACACACACACACACACACACACACACACACACACACACACATATATATATATATATATACATACATACATACATACTACACACTTTATATATATATATATATATATATATATATATATATATATATATATACATACATACATACATACATATATATATATATATATATATATATATATATATATATATATATATATATATATATATATCTATATATATAAGGCCCATTAAAAAAACTCTAGTTTAAAACTAAGGCCTATATTTCTGTGGAATGCCTCCCACCCTTATCAAGTACTCGATAAGGGTGGAAATTAGTCGACCGAAATATATTCCTTAGTCTTAAACCAGAGGGTTTTAATTAGACTTTTTACATTTGAGACGTATCCTGTTTTAACAGAAGAATTGATTTACACACACACACACAATTTACAAACACACATTTGCAAACACACACACACATATATATATATATATATACCCAACTGGAATGAGGCTAAAATTATCTTTAAAAAGTAACATGTAAATGTCAGACGACTAGTCGAGGGAGCTGCTATAAGTTTAGGATAATCCTCCAAAGGAAACAAGTCTTTTGCCAACGAAGACCTTTTTGTTAATTTTTTAAATTACTAGTATGTTTTTAAAAGATTTTAACTGTATGACAGGCTCTGTTTTTTCCTCTCCTGATACTGCTTCACCTTGCCTCTCCCTGTCCAGGTAACTGCTGCCCAAGAGGAGTCTGGTTACGGTGCCCAATCTACGCCTTCGGATGAATGACTTTCCTGCAACGTTGCAACAACCATTGCGGAGATCGAACAGAATTGCAGCTAGAAGGATTGATAGGGGAGAGGAAATCACCTAGTTGGAGTTAACTGCCCTCTTTCTCATCACCTGGCCCATTAACGAGCTAATGACCGGTGTCAACGATCTTCAACGACTCTTTGTTTTTAAATTTACCTTTGTACATGCTGTAACTAATTGTTCTTTTGGACTGGAAATGAACCCAGGGAAGGGTCCGAAAGCTTTTTGTAAAGTCTTGAAAATTATACACGGACTTTTAACATTTTGTATTATTGTGGACCCTTCAGAATACTAAACACTCACTAAACTAAGCACTCATTAAATACTAAATGTTACCAAACTCTAAATACGCATTAAATATAACAGTGAATGAACATCCACTCATTAAAAACCTAATAAACACTACACTAAACATTTGCTAAACATTAACATTCACAAGACATTGACTAAAAGCTCACTTAACATTCGCAAAAACATTCACTAAAACCCTAAAACACTCATGAATACTACACACTAAATATCCACTCAAACACTGCCATTCACAAGACATTCACTAAACGTTCACTTAACATTCACAAAACATTGACTAAAACCCTAAAGACAAAACATTTACTGAATAATTACACAATAATCATTCAATAACATTCACAAAACATTCACTAAGCTAAAGACTCAGTAAACTTCACTGAATACTGACACATTAAACAGTCAATAAACAATAAACATTCATCAAACACTTACTCATAAACATTCACTAAGCGCTTACTCACTAAATTTAACCTGACAATTTGCTAAACACTTACATTAAACATTAACGATAGAAAAAATTCACAGCCGCACTGATTCTTTATTCTCTTGTTTCCTTTACATTAATGCTAGGTCATTATTTCTTTGGTCTAGTTTGCTACTTTTATATTTATTCATAATCTTGAGAGACTGAAATGTTCGAAATAACTTGGTGTGTAGAGAGATTGTTATATACCAGAGATCCTCTGTGTCCTTCCTCAGCCAGGTGTATTATATCTGACGAGTTTTATACCAGCCGAAAAAAAAACGACTATAGTAACAACAATATTCATTCATAAACTGATAATACAAAAATGTATCCATGATATAATTAGTATAAAAGTAGGCTATAGCGCAATTATTATGATCTGTACCCTGACTATAGCGTATGTATTCATATGTCTTACTAAATATTTAATGGGTACGTATTATCCTATTCAACAAATGTTATGTACATAGACATTTTTACAGCAATAACTCTAATAATGATAAGAACTTATATGCTACTTTAAAGTGCCAGTCCTCCAGCCAGACCGCTACATTAATATTCATCTCGTCAACAAAGCTAAGACGAGTACTATAATTGAGGTCAGTTGCTTGCTTGACAAAATAATAATATGACTGAATTATTATGGATTTAGAGATGACTGTTATTTATAGAAAAAATAATAATATCTGTGTTAGATCAGACCATCCTCAACCGGGTTCCGCGGAAACCTTAGGGTTCCGTGAACGATCGCCAGGGGTTCCAAGAGAATTCATGTTTTATTTAATTATTGTTATTTATAAGCATATATTTTTATTCGTTAAATATGGCGTGAGAAAATCGTTGTCCTATACTTTATTTTATCGTAACATATCGTGCGAGATTTTTTCCTGTTTTACTAAAAGTACTTATTACAAATACTATATATATATATATATATATTATATATATATATATATATATATATATATATATATATATATATATATATATATAAATATATATATATATATATCATATATATACATATATATATAATATATAATAATATATATATATATATATAATATATAATATTATATATATTATATTATATATATATATATATATATATATATATATATATAAGCATTTGTAATATCCTTTGCCACCTTGAGGAACCCCTTAGAAAATCTTCATCATCCCAAGGAACCCCTTATATATATATATATATATATATAGATATATATATATATATAATATACATATAGATATATATATATATATATATCATATATATTACAGAAATATCCAATACATAATCACGTGTGGAACCGATCCTGATGTGAGTTAGAAATATATATATATATATATATATAAATATATATATATATATATATATATATAAAATATATATATATATATATATATATATTTCTAACTCACATCAGGATCGGTTCCACACGTGATTATGTATTGGATATTTCTATATATATATATATATCTATATATATATATATATATATATATATATATATATATATATATATATATATATATCATATATATATATATATATATATATATATATATATATATATATATATATATATATATATATATATAGGGTTCCTTGGGGATGAGGAAGATTTTCTAAGGGGTTCCTCAAGGTGGCAAAGGATATAGAAAGGATAAAAATATTTATTAAATATATCACGGTAATATATAATACGGATCAATAGTAGCCAACTATACTAGTCTAGACATTAATTATCAAGGCTTGCCCCTTCCCCTTGCCCACTTGTTAGAGTGTGTCTGTCAGGGGGAAACCACAGACTAAAATTTCTGTCTTTACCATCACAGCATTCTAGGATATGTAGTGCTATTGTAGTACAAATTTTAGTTGGTATCTCCAATGTTGGATGCATTCCAGTCTCCCCCCCCCCTCCCCCTCCCCCTCCCCACTCGTTGTGGGGTGTCTGTGTGGGTTGGGGGCAAACAACCCTCTAAAATGTCTGGTATTACCATCACAACATTCTAGGGTGTGCAGTGCAATTGTAGTACACATTTAACATGGTATCTCCGGTGTTGGAAGGAGATCCTATCTACACCTTATCCTCCCCATTCGTTGTGGGGTATTTGTCAGGGGGGTAACCACCCACTTAAATGTCTGTCATTACTACCACAGCATTCTAGGATGTGCAGTGCAATTGTAGTACACATTTTACTTGGTATCTCCAATGTTGGATGCAGATCCTGTCCCCCCCTCCCCACTCGTTGTTTTGGTTGTCTGTCAAGTGGGGTAACCACCTCCTAAAATGGCTGTCATTGCCAACTACAGTATTCTAGGATGTGGCAGTGCTATGTAGTGTAAATTTTACTCGGTAATCTCCTAACTTGGATCTAGATCCAATTAACCCTCCTTTTCAGTGCGTCTGTCAGGTGGGAACCCACCCTCCAGAATGTGTCACTGGTCATACTATAATCAGTAGAGTCTGCAGATATATTATATATTAGTTTCATCTGGTACCTCATATATTGGATCTAGACCCAAAATCTAACAAGCAATTAGTGGTGCTAGTTAAGTAAGTCTACCATATATTTTTCGGCACACGGTCAGTTTCCACAGTTTACAAGCTACTCCTAAATACCAGTCGGGGACTACAGTCGTATCTCGTTCGTTGTATCTCAGTGGTCCGGGCTACGGGAGTGTAAGCATAAAGGACTTCGTCAACGGCGAGAAACAGAGGCACTGGAGGGGGCAATAATATGAAGAACCAGTGAAGACGAGTGGCTCAAGAGTGCATGGGAAGAAAAGACTGATAAAAGTAGACGAAGACCCAGAAATATACAGAGACAGGAGAAAAACAAACAGAATAGAGGAATGGCATAACAAACCAAATGCACGGACAATACATGAGACAGACTAAAGAAATAGCCAGCGATGACACGTGGCAATGGCTACTGACGGAGAGCTCAAGAAGGAAACTGAAGGAATGATAACAGCGGCGAATGATCAGGCCCTAGGAACCAGATATATCCAAAGAACGGTAGATGGAAATAACATTGTCTCCCATACGTATGGAAGTGCAATACGAAAAATGAAACCATAAACCACATAGCAGGCGAATGTCCGGTACTTGCACAGAATCAGTACAAAAAGAGGCAAGATTCAATAGCAAAAGCCCTCCACTGGAGCCTGTGCAAGGAAACACCAGCTAACTTGCAGTAATAAGTGGTACGAACACCAACCTGAAGGAGTGAGTGATAGAAAATGATCAGGCAAAGATCCTCCTTGGGATTATGGTATCAGAACAAAGATTAGGGTGATACGAGCAAATAGACCAGACGTGACGTTGATTGACAAAATCAAGAAGAAAGTATCACTCATTGATGTCGCAATACCATGGGACACCAGAGTTGAAGAAAAAGAGAGGGAAAAAATAGATAAGTATCAAGACCTGAAAACAGAAATATGAAGGATATGGGATATGCCATAGGAAATTGTACCTATAATAATAGGAACACTAGGCACGATCCCAAGATCAATGAAAAAGAATCTGGAAAAACTAGAGGCTGATTAGCTCCAGGACTCAAGCAAGAAGAAAGTGTGATCTAGAAACGGCGCACATAGTAAGAAAAGTGATGGATTCCTAAGGAGGCAGGATGCAACCCGGCAACCCCACACTATAGATACCACCCAGTCGGAGTAGAGGACTGTGAGAGATCAAAAAAAATAATGCTAATTATTATTATTATTATTATTATTATTATTATTATTATTATTATTATTATTATTATTATTATTATTATTATTATTATTATATTGTGAAATTTTCTAAAACAATTAATGATATAAAATTATGTTTCGATTTAAAATTTAACTAATTTTTTAGGAATGAAAAAATCATGTTGAATTTTGTATAATAATAATAATAATAATAATAATAATAATAATAAATAATAATAATAATAATAATAATAATAATAATATATTATTAGTTATTATTATTATTATTATTATTATTATTATTATTATTATTATTATTAGATTATATTATTATTATTATTATTGTTATTGTTGTAGTTGTTGTTGATGTTGTTGTTGTGGACCGTATCAACAGAAAAAACATAAGAATCGTGCTCTTCAAGTTCAATTTTCACATCATGAGGAAAAGTAATTTACGACAATCAGGGCTGCTATTTGCTAAGAGGTGGCCGAAGTATTACATAAACTAGGCGAGGAAGGTAGAAAGTGACGTTTATTTTCATCCGAATAAGTTAAATATGGTGTGTGATAACGTTAGAGTTATGAGAGTCAGCCTACAAGACTTCGTGTATGTTATATAACATAATTTACAAATGAGGAAGATGTGTGCCCCCTTTTCTTACGCAAGAGGAAAGTAATTCTAAGAACATATCGGTGATTAAAAGCGCTCTCGGCCTTCCCATAGAAATGGAAACGTATTACACAAATTGGGATTTCCAATATACTAATGAACGTAAGAAAACAACCTCAGAATAGGGCTCTCTCTCTCTCTCTCTCTCTCTCTCTCTCTCTCTCTCTCTCTCTCTCTCATCATACTTATTTTATGAGTTACTACCTGCTAGTCGTTAAAACTCCTACTGTCAGGTATGCCATAGATTTACTACCATTCTCTAAAGTATAATATGTCGGGGTATATTATTGTTATATTCAGAACAATATAATTTCATCGTATCACTATTCCATTCAATATTGATAATTGATGAAATTCAGCCTTACAGTTTAAGGCTGTGAAATTTCATGGAAGGGTGGCCGCAAATAGTCAAGTGCGGGAAAAAAAAGTCACAATTTCGGGTAGAAGAAAACGTTACAGTATTGTGGCCGGTAATGAAGTCACAGGGGAAAATTCACAGTATTTCTTTGGGGTCAATATCTTTATGATATTTACAGTCTTTTGTTTATTTTTTACTGTAATCTCCAACGGGCTTGTACTAAACATGCCGCAAAGGTGGATACATACTGGGTTGAAACCCTTGAGGTTTCACTATCTAGGAAAGATTAATGTGACTTTTTTCCTGGCTTTTTTTTTTACGTGACCTATATTCAATATTCACATCTCTAGTCTCACTCCAGTAGGATTCGTAGAACAATATTTATGTAGTTACTGTTGTGCCTTGTAATCTAAGAGTTTGATCTTTTGTCCCTTAATGAAGTGATTTAATTAGTCAACCTTCAAGTATTTGATGCTTGGTCATATCATAGAGAGTTCATTTCTGTTTCAGAAATCAATTATTTGTCAAATTATCTAAACAATCGCTGCATATTTTTGACAATTAAACCTGTACATTTGATTTTAATTAAATTATTCGTTTAACTTTTTAACTACTGAGTACATAATTATTTTTCTTCCTATGGGCATTGCTCCATATCAATAGCATTTCATTTGTGCTTCGTGACTGTTCATGTAGCTATGTTGAGTAAAGTTACCTGATAAAACTGTTGAGTAAAGTTACCTGATTAAAACTGTTTATTTTAGTCTCTGCTTTAGGAAATAGGTCTGATTCCAAAGTACTGAAAGAAAGCTACGACTTAAAGAATTGTAATTTACGTGTTGCCCTTAGTTTGAACCCGGTCTTTCACTTGGGTTAATTATCAATATCAGAGAAATCTATTACTGGGCAATTATAAAGAATTTTGTTTTGTCCGAAACTATTCTTGCGTAATGATTTCTGATTGGTTATGACAAGTTTCCTTTGAAAATTTGCAAGGCGATGCTGTATGCTTGTGATTACTAGATCAACTATCACCAAAATGTGTCTGATCTTGTTGCAGATCATAATGGTACATGGAACTTTGCGTGTTCAGTTCCTGGTTCAGAGCCCGAGTTACTTCTCAGGTATATTATTATTATTATTATTATATTATTATTATTATTATTATTATTATTATTATTATTATTATTATTATTATTATTATTATTATTATTATTCGGTTAAGAAGAATGGCAACATCGGTGGAATTCATTTTGTATAATGTCTTTTAAATTTTTTAATTCTTCTTACTATTTTGTTTTTATTCAGGACTGATATTTGCTAAGAGCTGACCGATGTATTGCAGAATCTGGGTAAGGAAGGTAATTTTTCGGTATAAAACGACTTTATTTGTCTTCGAATAAGTTAAATATGGCGTGTGATTGCCGTAGAGTTACGAGTCCCAGCATACTAGACTTCGTATTTCTCGAGTGTTTTCTTCATGGTTTCTAAGGGCGTACCAGATATCCAGCGTTTCCAAACGTATCTTCGGTTCATTCTTAATAAAAATTGAGTTCGTTCTGGTTGGAATGGGGTCATCAATCCGTATTTATAGGGTCCGGAGTAATTGCAGGTATAACGACAGGTTTAAAGCATTCTGGACTGATCAGTCATCAGGCTATTCTGTCTTCGATTTTTCAAGAACAACCTCAGAAAAGGATATGCAACTGTTATACCATTTAATGATGTTGGTGTTCCCGTTCGTTTCCTTGAAGTTGTTGAGGCTTTGTTTTTATTCACGCGCATAGCAACGGTGCCAGAAGAAATCCCTCCTTAAACTTGGGACCGCTGACGTCATCCTCTGACGTCACAATGCAAGCGAACGTTGAGAGATGTTCAGTTGCCGTGACCGACAAATTGAAGTGCATCTTATATATATATATATATATATATATATATATATATATATATATATATATATATATATATATATATATATATATATATATATATATATATATATATATATATATATAAGATGCATGTTATCGTTTTAATCTTGTAATAACTTGATTGCCTTTCGTTGAAGTACATTGTCTTTGAATTTGGTGCCTAATTATATCCTAGGCTGTTGGTAATATTGGCATGATTATATGACTTGGCTATTATTTTCTTGGTAAAATCTGTGCCCCTTTTATCATCATGTTAGTTGTAGAGACTGATATACCTTGATCCCCGTTCAGAGACGTTCCATCGTTGATCTAGAGAGACTCTACTGTTGCAAAACAGACACTGCTAAAGAGTTAAGCAATCTCAAACAACCGCAACATTCTTCATGAGAGGTTTCAAGTCGAGAGCAAGACTTCCTTCTTTCTCGTCAGGAAGAATCGGAGGACTCACCCTCGCCGAGTTTTTTTAATATTTCATGAGACTGCGCGTCTTTGATGATTTGATTGGATGGATATTCAAGTCCCAAATGCCAATGATCTCTCTGTGTCGTCGGTTCTGTAAGGTAAAGGAGGCCGGGTATCAATAGTCCTCCGATATTGGAATTTCATGCAAATGTATGAGAAGGTTTGTGGGACGGTAGAAGAACGTATACGGGGAGAACTAATTCAGATGAGTTCGGGTATTTTTTTTAATATCACGTCAAGGATTTTTTTTTTTTTTGCTCTGTGAGCGTAATGGAAAGACAACTATTGGAATGGGCTACGATGAGGCCTGCAAACGGTTGCGGAGTAGCCATTTTACAATATTCAGTTGGAGACAAGAATAATGCCACGTTCTCAAAATAAGTTGTGCATATATCTGTGTATTAGAAAGTGACTCGTAAATTAAACATAAACCAACACTAAAACTAATATAAAAAAGCTATATATGCCCGAAATCTTTAATAAATTTACCCAGAAGATTGATATCATCGGGAAATATAACTCAAAATTCTTCGGAATAAATTCATGTTAATAATGAAACTACGAGCAAATAATAGAAAATTAGATAGAAAAGGCAAAGGGAGAAATAAGCAAAATACTTTTAACAAATAGAACTATTTTTAATGATCTTACCTATACTCTCTTGACCTTATAAGTCTGACTTATATTTAATTAGTGTTACCAACATTATTTTTGCTGATACTCTCTGCACCTTAAGTAATCCTGTTAATGCTACCATTAAAACGTTACTCTGTGGGTTTATATACTGTAAAGTGGGAGGTTAAAATGATATATAAAAATTACAGGAGTCGTGTGAAAGTTACTTTTGGAGTGGAATGGAATATAGAATTTAGGCCAAACGTTAAGAGCTAGGACCTATGACGTCATTCAACGCTGAAAGGGAAATTGACTGTGAGGTCTGATAGGTGTAGCAAGAAGAAAACCTCGCAGTTGCACTATGCAAGCTGGAAGAAAGAAGGATATGAATGGAGGTACAGTAAAAAGAATGAAATATAAAGCAGCTTTATTAAAACGAGTATCAGAAATGGTAAAATTAAATTTTCTTGGATTTAACTACATTCTATTATCTGTAGCCAGTGATTAAATTCTCTCAATTGTTTTTGGGTCCGTTAGTTTTTAATGTGCCCTAAATATTTCAAACTACGATATTTCTTATACTTCGAAAACTGTATTGATTTTTCCTCCGTATCATATTTCGATAAAGGTCAGACTTCAATTAAACCTTCTTTCGATACGAGAATAAATACGATTCCTGTTGCTGACAACATGAAACATTGTATATGAATTCTTGTATATTTTTTTTTATATTTTCTATTTTTTCATACCGCTCAATTTTACGTAAGTCAGGTTTGCTCACATAGATATATACCCTTCCGACGAATTTTCAGTTCTCAGAAGACTAAAATGAATATTTTTTTTAACCATATTGTTTAACTAGCAAACATCTGTATGAAGAAATTATGTATGAAAATTCGTTAAGTAACTATGTCTTCGCGCGTAAAAAGCCTAGTTTTCACGAGCAAAACCAGCTCCTTTTATTTAAGGGAATCCTTTCTCAGCCCCACCCCTTCGGAGGAGGAGAAGTAGGACGAAACCCCATTATAAACCATCTTAGGGGTTCCCACTATAGCCCTGCCAAGTTTCATACCCATCGGACCAGCCGTTTGGCCGTGATTGAATGACAGACGGACGGACAGATATTACGCCCATTATCGTAAGATATGATGCTCTGTTTTCTCATTTATAGTATTCAAAATAGTCACCCTGAATAAATTCGTTCCTTAACTTAAAAGAGATGATTTGAAAATGTATACCTCTGCAAAAGATGACAAGAGAGAGAGAGAGAGAAGAGATGAGAGAGAGGAGAGAGAGAGAGAGAGAGAGGTGGGGGTGGGGGTGGGGGCTGAATCACCCCTGGAACCTTGTTCAACAACACCGCCTAGTTTGGTGAGTTTCTAGAACACAGGTCACCCTAGTACTCACCAGTCCTCCTGGAACTAAGTCAGCTGCATAAATTACTAGAGTTCAATGCTGAAGTGGTGTTTTTGAGGTAACGCATAGAGGACATTATATCCCTTAGGCACCATTCATATTTCTTTATTTTTTGTTCTGGCAATGGCAAGCTTATTGTATAACCTTCCTCGTCGCGCAGTTATATCGTTGGAACTCCATAATTTCACACTGGCAGTAAATGATTTTTTATTTTTGAGGTACTCATGGATCTTTGGATCATGCTATTTTTCTTAGCTTATTTACTTTTGTTCTGCCACGTACATTGGCTCCTTCATTACTTCTGCCATTTCCTGGTTTTTCCGAACTAAGGTTGGTCTTTCCCTGCACGAGTTATAAGGCTTAATGCATCACTTTCAAGTTGTTACTGTAGTTCGTGGAAATATTTCTAACTAAAGCACAAAGTATTTTTTTTTTTTTTTTTTGGTAAAAAAAATAAAAAAATAATAATTACTGTTATCCTTCCAAAACTCGACTGCATTATGGACATGTGATGGTGTCTCTTTCCTCAAATAACAATAAGATGGTTGGACGTAAAAAAATATTAAACGCTACAAGAGCAAAGCATGAAATAATTTTATCTATCTAAGGACTACCATGACTGGCAAAAAAACAAATGATAGAAAAATTGTATTCTATTCCGAATACTTCAAGCAAGGAATTACAGAATCATCTAAATTATCCAGCTGTATTTAAAATTGGAAAACATTGACACGGAAGATGTAATTCATTATTAGTAACATTCTTAAATCATCAATCTGTTTTATCAGGAGATTAACCCGGAAGTAACTCTAAAATTCCTAGTAATTAGAAAATGTTTTGTGTCAAGGCTCGAATTATGGAGGTGCACATCTGATCGGTATTTGAATACATCATTACCATTTATTTATTCCAACTGCTGTCCTATTTTAATTAAATGTTCATTCCAAGTATTGTCCTAGACTCTACATACATTAAAATATATAACTATATATCTGAGGTGATTCTTAAAGAAACTAATGCTGTGTTATTTTGATTAAAAAACGAAAAGGAATTTTGAGTTCAACAGTTATCACATATCCAGTCTAAATGTTGTGATTATGTTCAAGAAAAATAATGTTTTATTTATCTATTGTTTATTTTAGGAAACAGCCCTTCAAACCTGGTTCAATATTGTACCTATTGTACCTATGACCACACCTCTTCTCTTCACCAAAACACCATGATGAACTCTACACGTGCTCAAGGGATTAAAAGATTCCAGAGATTACATATTTTCATATTACCGAATGTAGCTAATAGGATTTTCCTTAAAGCTTCCCTGGTGGCCTGGTTCTGTATTCGTACCCTCTTTTAGATGATTTCAGAATAGTTAAAAGTTCGTGGAGTTTGTCCAAACAGCCATGTTTTCCCGGGAGGATTTAAGATTCGGGGCAAAACACTCAGTGTTTGAGAGGGATTTCGGAAGGATTTGTAAAACCCCACAGTTGAATAAATTTAGATTTAGGAGAGAGAGAGAGAGAGAGAGCGAGAGAGAGAGAGAGAGAGAGAGAGAGAGAGAGAGAGAAGCATCTCACACCAGAGATATTTGACTGTTCAAATGAACACACTCCCATTAGGGGGAGAGAGAGAGAGAGAGAGAGAGAGAGAGAGAGAGAGAGAGATTCATTCGAATTTTGATGCTCTGTTGTTTCACGGTAAAGTTATCTGGCGTAACAATGAGTTAGAAGTAATCGGCACACAATCACGCTATGGACAGAAATAAATTGCAGACTTACTTCGGGATCGAACCCAGGTCTTGCCGCAGTGATTGCGTGTTGATCAATTTTATCTTCTTTCACTCAGAGGGGAAAATTCGAATGAAATGCTTTCAATAGGGTCACTGCTGAGTCGGGAGTTTGGGTAAAACTCGCTGGTGTGCTTGGTAGTGAAGCCTGCCCAAGCAAATCTGTACAGAGAGCTGTCGGGAACCTGTTTGATTCCCATTCCAGAGAATCTGTTTGATTCCCATTCCCGAGAGTATGCTTGATTCCCATTCCCGGGAATCTTTGATTCTCATTCCTGAGAATGTGTTCGATTCCTATTTTCAATCGAATAGATTCTCGACGGCTCTCTGTGTAGATTTATTTCTAAATATATTTGTAACCATACACAACAGTGGATTTGTTTCTCCAATTATTGCTAAACTGAAAAATAGCTATTATATAGATTTAACAATGCTTTTTGTTTACATATACTTCATACGTAAAAGACAGATATTAAGGCACGTCTGTGAGAAATAAGCTCAAGCAATGAGGTCACAAAGGAGAACATTATTCTTGAAATGGAGAAATTGAATTATTCTTGAATGGAGAAATTGTCAATAATATCACGTCCTTCCAATGTTTATTACGATGATAGTCAACAAGGGTTCCTGAGAAATGGAATATGGTTTCCCTGTCATACCCTGATTTATTTCTGTGTGGCAATGCATATCTTACTACGCCAATGTATAATCTTACCTCCGTATGCAACGTCAGTTATTTAACTTTCCATTCTTAGTCATCCAGCCGTTGTTTGGTTTAGTTTTACGTCCTCCTCTAAATTCTGTCTCACAAGAACTGCTGTTGACCATCGTCTTAATAAACACTGGAGAGACGTAATATCATTAATCCTCTCTCCTGTTAATGTTACATCATCCCTTTGTGTATGCGATACCCAAATTATTATTATTTTTTTTTTTTTAGAATTGCTTCAATATCATATCTGTCTTTTACATACGTTGCATTATGTCTTTTTTTCTTACATTCTTGTTAAGCATTCTGATTAAACGTTATACATAGTCTGCCCTCATGACTTCAGCTCTTTTCTTAGACTTGCTTTAATATCATGTCTATCTGTTACGTACGATGCTTCATGTTGATTGGGCTTTGTGTATATTTGGACATGACGTATCCTGGATAAAGCTAGTATATAGGCATATTTTAATTACGCCTCTTTACCATCAATAATCTATTCTAAAACTTCGTCTTTATCACCATCTGCATATTTTGTT
>NC_087214.1:75434311-75456811 GCF_015104395.2 Macrobrachium nipponense
AGCAAGGAAACTGGCATGCTTTTCGTGTACCATTCTCTTATCGCTGTAAATAAAGAAGAAGTCTTGACAATGCCTCGGGTACCTCAGAAGATATTTATGACTTAGGAAGCGGTCGATGTCGCTGGATTTGGAAAATGTAAAGTTTTATGCAATTTTCTCTGGGGCGACTCTTCCAGATCTGAAGATTATGGATCAACTGCAACTAGTGGCTATGATCGATCGAATGAGTGAATCTACAAGTTATAATTATTTTGTTTGATGTAAAATTGAAGCTGATCCCTTTCTTCTTGAGTTCAGAAAAATTATTTCAACTTTGAATTTAAATGTATTTTTAGGAATTAAAAATACATGCAGAATTTCATATAAATAGACATCAATAATAATGATAATAATATGGTATCAGAACAGATAGGGTGATACGTGCAAATAGACCAGGCGTGACGTTGATTGACAAAATCAAGAAGAAAATATCACTCATTGATGTCGCAATACCATGGGACACCAGAGTTGAAGAAAAAGAGAGGGAAAAAATGGATAAGTATCAAGACCTGAAAATAGAAATAAGAAGGATATGAGATATCCCAGTGGAAATTGTACCCATAATCATAGGAACACTAGGCACGATCCCAAGATCCGTGAAAAGGAATTTAGAAAGACTAGAGGCTGAAGTAGCTCCAGGACTCATGCAAAAGAGTGTGATCCTAGAAACGGCGCACACAGTAAGAAGAGTGATGGATTTCTAAGGACGCATGATGCAACCCGGAACCCCACACTATAAATACCACCCAGTTGAATTGGAGGACTGTGATAGACCCCAAAAAAATAATGATAATAATAATAATAATAGTACAAAGAAACCTCATAATCACATGAGTTAATAAAATAAAATGGAAAAACAAATCCACAATAATATGTCTGATCTTATTATTTAAAATACAAAGCAGAAAGCTTTCGAAGACCTGCACGGTCTTCCTTGTCAATCTGAATACAATTATTAACAGTGACCATACAAGAACTTGGTTTTTTGACTAGTTTACAAATAGCCTGTTTGATTATGTAGTTGGCTCTTCACGTTATCCCCTCGTTCTCAAACGGCAAACCAGGTAATCGCCTAGATCTTCGAAGTGGCGGTTTGTCTCTTGAATCGTTTGATCTGTTGTCCATAGCAGCTTGGGCGCCTGCAACAAGGGACACGGGATGTGTACCTGTTACCAGAACGAAAGAAGATGAGGCAGCGGCAGTATCAAAGGTGGCTAGATTATTGGTGTTATTACTAAGCAAGCTTTCTCTGTTATAATCTCTTATAAACTGACAGCAAATTATTTCATTTAAAATAGAATCTTCTTGCGTAAAGGCTAAAATTACTTTTGACTCGTTCCAATTTATGCGGTGATCGTCATTTATACTATGTGAGACTAGTGCATTATTCTCAGCATGCAAATTATAAGCTCTTTTGTGTTCATTGATTCTGATTGGTAGTCCCCTCCCACTTTCTCCGTAATATTTCTTATCGCAATCCAGACAAGGTATTTCATAAACACCAATTTCTTTTTTAAAGATTTGGTTGGAGTTATTATTTTGCATGAAATAGAATTTGAGTGTATTCTTATAGTTGAAGACCAGGTTGACCTTTTTTTACCTTTTTCATTTACTGTTTTTCTAATATTTCGTAGGTTGGGATTAAATGGTAAAGTTAGATACTTTTTTATTCTTTTTTGTATTCATATTGACTTTTTATATAGAAAATCCTTTTGGCTTTAGTGAAGGCATTATTTGTGAAATTTTCTGGATAGCATAATTTTTCAAAAACTTCTTTTATATGTTGAAATTCGCTGTCAATATATTCAGGATCACATATTTTCAAGGCTCTTAGAATGAAATTTATCATTATATTTTGCTTTACTTCATCATTATGAAAGAATAGAAGTGGACATAAGCTTCAGCATTAATCACTTTTCTGTAAACACTAAATTTAAAACTAAATGTAATAGGGTCATGGTATACCAAAACATCCAGAAAGGGCACCTTATTTTCTACTTCATATTCCGCTGTAAATTGAATGGAAGGTAGTATGCTATTGACAAATCTCAAAAACTGTTCGAAGTCTATTTGATTTCCTTGGAAAATTACGAAGACATCGTCGACATATCTTACCCAAATGAGTGGTTTTAGATTTGGATCACATTTGGAGAGGATTTCAATTTCTACAAATTCCATGCACAAATTTGCAAGTATGGGGGGGGAACAAGGGTGTCCCTTGTAGCAGGCGCCCAAGCTGCTATGGACAACAGATCAAACGATTCAAGAGACAAACCGACACTTCGAAGATCTAGGCGATTAGCTGGTTTGTCGTTGTATGGTCACTGTTAATAATTGTATTCAGATTGACAAGGAGGACCGTGCAGGTCTTCGAATGCTTTCTGCTTTGTATTTTAAATAACAAGATCAGACATATTATTGTGGATTTACTTTTCCATTTTATAATAATAATAATAATAATAATAATAATAATAATAATAATAATAATAATAATAATAATAATAAAAATAATAATGATGATGATGATGATGATGGAAGAGCAAATACGGACAGACTATACATAACACGAAAGGAAGGAGGGAGGGGACTACTAAGCATAGAGGACTGCGTCAACATCGAGAACAGAGCACTGGGGCAATATATGAAGACCAGTGAAGACGAGTGGCTCAAGAGTGCATGGGAAGAAGGACTGATAAAAGTAGACGAAGACCCAGAAATATACAGAGACAGGAGAAAGACAAGCAGAACAGAGGAATGACATAACAAACCAATGCACGGATGATACATGAGACAGACTAAAGAACTAGCCAGCGATGACACGTGTCAATGGCTACTGACGGGAGAGCTCAAGAAGGAAACTGAAGGAATGATAACAGCGGCGAATGATCAGGCCCTAAGAACCAGATATGTCTAAAGAACGATAGATGGGAATAACATCTCTCCCATGTGTAGGAAGTGCATTACGAAAAATGAAACCATAAACCACATAGCAAGCGAATGTCCGGCACTTGCACAGAACCAGTACAAAAAGAGGCATGATTCAATAGCAAAAGCCCTCCACTGGAGCCTGTGCAAGAAACACCAGCTACCTTGCAGTAATAAGTGGTACGAACACCAACCTGAAGGAGTGATAGAAAACGATCAGGCAAAGATCCTCTGGGGACTATGGTATCAGAAAACAGATAGGGTGATACGTGCAAATAGACCAGACGTGACGTTGATTGACAAAATCAAGAAGAAAGTATCACTCATTGATGTCGCAATACCATGGGACACCAGAGTTGAAGAGAAAGAAAGGGAAAAAATGGATAAGTATCAAGACCTGAAAATAGAAATATGAAGGATATGGGATATCCCAGTGGAAATTGTACCCATAATCATAGGAGCACTAGGCATGATCCCAAGATCCCTGAAAAAGAATCTGGATAAACTAGAGGATGAAGTAGCTCCAGGACTCATGCAGAAGAGTGTGATCCTAGAAGCGGCGCACATAGTAAGAAAAGTGATGGACTCCTAAGGAGGCAGGATGCAACCCGGAACCCCACGCTATAAATACCACCCAGTCGGATTAGAGGACTGTGATAGAGCAAAAAAAAAAAAATAGTGTTAAATATTATTATTATTATTATTATTATTATTATTATTATTATTATTATTATTATTATTATTATTATATTATTATTATTATTATTGTGAAAAAAAATTTCAAAGGCAATTAATGATATAAAATTACGTTTCGATTTAAAATTGAACTAATTCTTTAGGAATGAAAAGATCAGGTCGAATTTTGTATAATAATAATAATAATAATAATAATAATAACAACAACAACAACAATAAAATTAATAATAATAATAATAATAATAATAGTAATAATAATAATAATAATACTAATAATAATAATAATAATAATGATTATTCATCATCATCACCATCATCATCATCATCATCATCATCATCATCATCATCATTATTATTATATAATTTTTTTTTTTTTTTTTTTTTTTTTTTGCTCTGTCACAGTCTTCCAATTCGACTGGGTGGTATTTATGGTGTGGGGTTCGGGTTGCATCCTGCCTCAGGAGTCCATCACTTCTCTTACTATGTGCGCCGTTTCTAGGATCACACTCTTCTGCATGAGTCCTGGAGCTACTTCAGCCTCTAGTTTTTCTAGATTCCTTTTCAGGGATCTTTGGATCGTGCCTAGTGCTCCTATGATTATGGGTACGATTTTCATTGGCATATCCCATATCCTTCTTATTTCTATTTTCAGATCTTGATACTTATCCATTTTTTTCCCTCTCTTTCTCTTCAATTCTGGTGTTCCATGGTATTGCGACATCAATGAGTGATACTCTCTTCTTGACTTTGTCAATCAACGTCACATCTGGTCTATTTGCATGTATCACCCTATCAGTTCTGATACCATAGTCCCAGAGGATCTTTGCCTGATCGTTTGCTATCACTCCATCAGGTTGGTGCTCATACCACTTATTACTGCAAGGTGACTGATGTTTCTTGCACAGGCTCCAGTGGAGGGCTTTTGTCACTGAATCATGCCTCTTTTTGTACTGGTTCTGTGCAAGTGCCGGGCATTCGCTTGCTATGTGGTTTATGGTTTCAGTTTTCGCATTGCACTTCCTACATATGGGAGAGATGTTATTTCCGTCTATCGTTCTTTGAACATATCTGGTTCTTAGGGCCTGATCTTGTGCCGCTGTTATCATTCCTTCAGTTTCCTTCTTTAGCTCTCCCCTCTGTAGCCACTGCCATGTGTCATCGCTGGCTAGTTCTTTAGTCTGTCTCATGTATTGTCCGTGCATTGGTTTGTTGTCTCATCCCTCTGTTCTGTCTGTCTTTCTCCTGTCTCTGTATATTTCTGGGTCTTCGTTTACTTTTATTAGTCCTTCTTCCCATGCACTCTTTAGCCACTCGTCTTCACTGGTTTTCAGAATATTGCCCCCAGTGCTCTGTTTTTCTCGATGTTGACGCAGTCCTCTATACTTAATAGTCCCTTCCCTCCTTCCTTTCGTGTTATGTATAGTCTGTCCTTATTTGCTCTTGGGTGTAGTGCTTTGTGTATTGTCATATGTTTCCTGGTTTTCTGATCTATGCTGCGGAGTTCTGCCTTCGTCAATTCCAATATTCCTCCGCTGTATCTGATTACTGGCACTGCCCATGTGTTTATGGCTTTTATCATATTTCTGGCATTGAGTTTCGACTTGAGTATCGCCTTGAGTCTCTGCATATATTCTTTCCTGATCACCTCCTTCATCTCTTGGTGTTTTATATCCCCTCCTTCCATTATTCCCAGGTATTTGTATCCTGTCTCATCTATGTGTTTGATATTGCTCCCATCTGGTAGCTTAATCCCTTCAGTTCTCGTTACTTTGCCTTTTTGTATGTTGACTAAGGCGCATTTTTCTATTCCAAACTCCATCCTGATGTCCCCAGATACAATCCTTACAGTCTGGATTAGGGTATCTATTTCCCTGATGCTCTTGCCATACAGCTTGATGTCGTCCATGAACATCAGATGGTTGATTCTGTTGCCTCTTTTCTTGATTTGGTACCCGACATCCATCTTCTGCAGTACTTTTGTCATGGGAATCATGGTTACTACGAAGAGTAGTGGGGACAGTGAGTCGCCCTGGAAGATCCCTCTCCTGATATTAACCTCTGCTAGTCTTATTCCTGAGCTTGTAAGTATTGTATTCCAGTTGCGCATTGTATTTTTGAGGAAGCTGATGGTGTTTTCCTCTGCCCCATATATTTTCAGGCATTCTATTAGCCATATGTGTGGTATCATGTCGAAGGCTTTCTTATAGTCTATCCATGCCATGCTTAGGTTGGTTTTCCTTCTCCTATTGTTCTTCATTACCATTTTGTCTATCAGGAGCTGGTCTTTTGTGCCCCTACACTTCCTTCTGCAGCCTTTCTGTTGGTGGGGGATGGTGTATGTCTCCTCTAGGTAATTGTATAGCCTTTCACTGATGATCCCTGTTAGTAACTTCTACATTATTGGTGGGCAGGTGTTACTGGCTATATTTCCCTTACTCTTGTCTTTTTGTACTAAGGATGTTCTTCCTGTGGTCATCCATTTGGGTGCATGGTGATTTGAGATACAATGCTGGAGTTGTTCTGCTATTCGTTGGTGTAGGGCCTTGAAGTTTTTGAGCCAGTATCCATGGACTTCATCGGGACCTGGGGCTTTCCAGTTTGGCATTTTCTTTAGTTGGTGTCTGATTGTGTCTGTCGTGTGATATCTGTGAATCTTTTTTTTATTCTCCCTGTTTCTTCTTCCTTGACTTCCTGGAGCCATGTTGCATGTTTGTTGTGTGATACCGGATTGCTCCATATGTTTTCCCAGAGTCTCTTACTTGGTTCGGCTTCAGGAATTTCTCGGTGGTTGTCTTCCCCTCTTAGTTGGCTGTATAGTCTTTCTGGTTGCGGTTCCGAATAGTTTGTTCTGTGGTATCCCTTATTCCTGTTCATGTACCGTTGGATCTTATGTGCTTTGGCCTTAAGCCTCTGTTTTTACATCTTCTATTGTATTGTTTAGTCCCTCTCTGTACTTTGTATTTCTCGTTGAGTTCCTCCTTGTTTTCTTGCTTCCTAGCCTTTTTTCTGTCATCTCTTTCAGTTTACTCAAGTCAGATCTCATCACCATGATTTGCTTTTCCAGGCGCCTTTTCCAAGGAGGTTGCTGTTTTGGTTTCTGTTGGGTTGGTTGTGCTGGTGGTGTTGGTGTTCGAATCCCCATCAGTTCTGCTACTAATCTTGCTCCTGCATATGCCAAGTTATTTGTTTCTGTGATACTGGTGGTGTGTACTATGCCCATTATTTCATTGACCTCACTTGTTTTCTCCTTTAATTTCTTGGTGTTGTAGGCTTTCATGTAGGTGATCTTTGTTTTCTCTGTATCTGGCTCCATCCATTCTCTAATCTTTTCTATCCATTCCGTCCTCTCTGTTACTTCGTCGGTGTTTCTTCGTGCGTCGTTGTTTGATACTTCATCATCCCAGTCGTCTTCTGTGTCATCGTCTCTCAGTTCGTCTTCGTGTAATTCGTTGTCGTGTGACATTTCCCTTTCCAGTTCTCCTCTTTCTGTTGGGGAGAGCCAGTTCTTTATTATTATTATTATTATTATTGTTGTTGTTGTTGTTGTTGTTGTTGTTGTTGTTGCTGTTGTTGTTGTGACCGTATCAACAGAAAAAAACATAATAAAAATCATGCTCTTCAAGTTCAATTTTCACATCATGAGGAAAAGTAATTTACAACAATCTCCATACAGAGAGCGAGCTTATAACTGACAGCAGGTTTGGTATAAAAACGCCGACCTCAAAAACTCGAAAGAGAGAGAGAGAGAGAGAGAGAGAGAGAGAGAGAGAGAGAGAGAGAGAGAGAGGGGGGGGGGGAAGCGTTAACTATAGCTTTGAGATATTTTTGAGACGGTTGGTAAAATGGGACATACCCCTTTAAGAGCCAATATTTTTCGGGATGAAAAGCTAATACCATTTTGTGTGTGCATGTGTGTGTGTGTTAGAAAATGAAGCATTTAATATTGAGTGTTGGGGGCCTGAAAATCAAATGAGGAAGTATAGTAAGCTGTTTGCCGGTGATTTTGGGAGTCTCGGAGTTTTAATTAGTTCTTGCAACCTAATGATACCTGCTATTAAATGTTATACGGAGAAGCGAGAGAGACTCCAATCAATAATTAGTCTAGGAAAATAGGCTGGCTCTCTCTCTCTCTCTCTCTCTCTCTCTCTCTCATCTGCCCCTCCTAATTTAAACTAGTTAACTTTTATGAAAAATCAAACGGCATTCTATAGACCCGTATCAAAAATTCACTTAAGTTATTTCAGGAGCTTAAGGGGAAGGAACTGTTGATAATGGCACTGAATCATTAAACACCTAAAACAACATAAGGATTTCCGACACTAAAACAAACAAACAAATAAAGGATTCTTTGCCGAAAAAAAATAAAATTGTTGACAAACTAGAGAGAGAGAGAAGGGGGGAAATGCAGAAGTTTCCGAGTGCAGGTCGAGATGTCTTAAAGAAAAAACATCAGAGAGAGAGAGAGAGAGAGAGTCTGGGTTTGGGGGTGCAGGGCAGGGTATAGGGGGAGTGCCTCCCAGTGGGAAATAGAGACTTCGGTGTTGGGGGTGGGGGTGGGGGGGGGGGGGGTAGGGGGGGTGGGGGAAACTGAAGAGAATTAAGAAGAGCTGAACACCCGCAGGAAGAGAGTGGCTTTTGACACCTCATTAGCGAGCTTTCAAATCCTAGCGAGACGTGACAAACTGTCTCATGATATAACAACTTAATTTTGCTTTCCGCGCCAGGAGAGTTCCGAGAGATTCCCCCCCACCCCACCCCCCCCCCCACCCCCCGGTCCCCCTCCTCGCCTCTTCAGAATTCTTATTCTTCTCTAGAGGAAGGTGAATTTCATCCCTACATCTTATCGTTATTAATCCGGAGCAATTGCAACTACGTTTTTCTTAGTTTAGCTCACGTCGCAGCGTCCCTTCGGCCCCTAGCTGCAACCCCTTACATTCCTTTTACCATACTTCCATTCCTATTCCATCTTGCCATCCACCCTCCCCTAAAAACTGTCTCATAGTAAAACTGTGAGCTTTTCCTCCTGTTACACCTTTCAAACCTTTCCACTGCCCATTTCAGCGCTGAATGACCTGGTAGGTCCCAGCGCTTGGCCTTTGGCCTAAATTCTATATTCTATTCCATTAATAAAGATGAAGACGAGGCTGGTTTTCTGTTTTAAATTGCACAAATTTGTTAATGAAAATGTGATGTAAAACTATTTACATATTGCTTATAAGTTATACAAACTTGAAGCATTAAAGAATCTTT
This sequence comes from Macrobrachium nipponense, assembly GCF_015104395.2. Taxonomy (NCBI): domain Eukaryota; kingdom Metazoa; phylum Arthropoda; class Malacostraca; order Decapoda; family Palaemonidae; genus Macrobrachium; species Macrobrachium nipponense. The sequence continues at coordinate 75,443,222 of NC_087214.1, forward strand.
TAGATGACTGGATAATTACAAATAATTCGATAGAAACGCAACAAGAGCACCCATTACCTGTCGTTAAAAGCTTACAAATATCATATATGTATATACAAACTTCATCCCCCTTTTCAAACTTCGGTTTTTCTGTTTGTGCATTTTTAGTTTTCCGTAAAACTGCACTTTTTCTGTCCGGCCTCAAATCTTAAAAACTACTGAGGCTAGAAGGCTGCAAATTGTTACGTTGGTCATCCACCTTCCATCCATCAAACATACCAAATTGCATCCCTCTAGCCTCAGTAGTTTGTGTTAAAATTAGCTATGATAGTGCGTCTGGCACCGCTATAGGTGCCAAATAAACAGGCCACCACCGTGGCTGAACGTATCTTGGGCCGCGGCTGAGAGTTTCATACAGCATTATACGCATTTTTTACTTGTTCATGGTTTAATATATATATATATATATATATATATATATATAATATATAATATATATATATATATATATGTATGTATATATTATACTTATATATATATATATATACTATATATATATATATATATATATATATATATATATATATATATATATATATATATATATATATATATATATATATATATATATATATATATATATATAGTATGATATATATTATATACATTATATAGTATATATATATATATATATATATATATATATATATTATATATATATATATATATATATATATATATATATATATATATATATGCGAGTCCTAGGGTTATAATTAATGGACCTTTTTGGAATGCAGAGAACAGAGCCGAAGCAACGACCCGAGAAAAGCTGATAAATGATTTCTGTGATGGCGTGATTTGAAACTGCATAGTTAGGCGAGTCAATGTTCGTCAGTTCATGGGTCTTTGTTCAAAGTGCCTTTGGGAAACTGGTTGTAGCCAGTAATATGAGCCGTTAACAAAGTGTGCATTCGTATGTGTGTGTGCAACCTCTTCTATTCTTAATGTATCACTAGCCAAGTCTATGGGAAGACTTGCACAAAGATTCGTGGGAAGACTTGCACAAAAGATTCGTGGGAGGAAGGCAGAGCCACGATGGCGGTGCCTAAGTGTTCTTTGGAATAGTGAGTGAGATATTCCGGCTGCATGGGAGAGTTTGAATTTACTTTAGCCAAGTTGAATTACTTTAGCCAAAGGGATGGCTTGTTTGATATCTTGTAAGATGTTCCATTTTATTAACTTTGGCCTTAAAACTTATGTGTGCTAACGAGTGTGTTTCTCATGTCTTTGAAACAGGACGATTCTGGCAAAGGGGGGACCCAGAGTCCTGGGGGGACAGAGAGTCCCAGATGGAGAGAACAATTGGTGTGACAAATTACTGTTTTAGACATTTTAATGTTGGGGGGGTTAACTGAGTTAAGTTAGTCTGTGAGACTTGATTTAGACTTGATTGATTAACTTTCCATTGTTAAATAAATAGTTATTTTTTTATATAACTTTGTCTCTCATTTGATTACCTGACAGAATGGAGAGAAAGAGGTGGAGAGAGAGAGAGAGAGGGATCGCTTAGAGAGAGAGAGAGAAAAAGCGAGGTCGCGAGCCGTTGGTCGCTTGGAGAGAGAGAGAGAGAGAGTCCATGTTTACCAAATAAATAATGAGGTTCATATCCTCGTTTTACAAGTGGTGGCTAATGTACGCTAGGTACGCTAATGAAGAGACAGGTGACCAGTTAAACATAGAGGGTGGGATTGTGGAAAATTGTTAAATTGTTAAGATTTCAGTGAGAGAAAATGAGAAATATCCGTCCAGTAACTGTTAAGGGAGGGGAAGGATTTTATTAGACTCAGTAGTTGGCCCAGGCAGTCTACCTCGAAGCAGATGCTGCACTCAGTGTGACTTTTGTGTGTGATGTCGAATGCATCCCAAGATGCCCGTGTGAGTGTTATTGGCATGTCTTGCACAAATTCCGAGTTTTTTCTTGTTCTCATTGTGAAGTGTGAGTGTTAAAGAACATTTTTTTTGGGGGGGGAAGGTTTTGAAATAATTCAGTGTAATGGGACGGTTTAAGATGTCAATTTTTTTTTCCCATAGTAGCAGAAAGTGACGTGTTTTCTTTATTGGCGCGTGTTAGAATAGACGCATTCGTCTTTGTTTGACATATAAGTGTGTATAAAATGTTTTTCATGCATGCAAACTGTGCTTGGATTGCATATTTGGCTTGGAGACAAAGCGCCCACCCATTCTTGCGGGACCTCAGCAAATTTCTGCTAATGAATGCAAAAGGGCGTTGCTTACCGGGACGGGTACTACTGTGGCTTGCCTCGGGGGATATTGCATGGGGCGAGGGTACTACTACTACTACTGGTGTATACCTTGGGGGGATCCTCAGACACTGTTTTTTCAGGGGGGGGTGTTCTAACGGGAGGGAAATGAGGGCAAACTCAGTGGTGGTGCACTCCTTCCTTTTTTTTTCTTTGTCGGGTGTTTGAGAGACGAATTTGCCCTTGAAAGGATTTTCCAATGCCAAGACATCAGCTGATTGATTAGTTGATGACGCGAGATGCCCGTAGGGTTTTTTTTAGAAAAGATATTTTCTTTCTTTTGGATGAAGAGAAAAGGAAATGAAAAGAGATTTTCTTTCTCTTGAATGAAGAGAACAGAGAATTGAAATGTATGGGATGGGTGTATGTTTTCCTTATGCCTTGGAATGCACAAAGATAATGGGGACAAGAGATTATTATTTTTTTTTTTTTATTGTGTTGGAGGGATTGCTTCAAAATGCCGATGATGTTGCATCTGGTGTGATTTTGGGTGTGGCAATGGTGGTGTATACTGCGGGTTTGGCAATACTGGTGTATGCTATTTGAATTGCACCCTTACTTGAGATCTTTGCAAAAGAATTATTATTTTAATAATTGTTATTATTGTATGAGATATGTCACGGGAGGGTTACTTAAGTAGAATTATCATTACGGGGGACTTATTTTACGAGAGATTTGAGATATTCATGAGAGATTATTTTATAATTATTACAGATAATTATATCATGGAGGAAGTATTACTATGAATTATTGGGAGAAATCTTGGGGTTAGTTATTTTTTTTAGTTTTTGTAACTTTAGAGAATATTTCAGTAATTCAGAGTGATGAGTTTTGCTGAATCTAGACCCTTAAACGCCGAAGCGGTAAAAATCAAAAAACTCCCCCGAATGCCGGAGCCGGTTTTGAGTGAGCACGGAAGCGGAAAAAATAATTTTCAAAAAATCACAGCGCGCTTAGTTTTGAAGATTAAGAGTTCATTTTTAGCTCATTATTTTGTCATTGCCTGAAGTTTAGTATGCAATATCAGACGAATGAAAAAAATTATAATTATCATATGTAAATAATGCGATATATGGTATGTGAAAAAAAAAGAAAATTCATACATAATAGTATTAAAATCACGCTGTGCAAAAAACGGTAAAAGCCTTTAAAATAACGAGTTTCTTTTTTTTCGTTGTATTGTACACTAAATTGCAATCATTTTGATATATAATACATTGTAAAAAAATATAAGCAACACCGGAAAAATATTATCACAAAATGATGTACGAATTCGTAATGCGCGGATGTAAAAAAATGTTTTTTCAAAAATTCACCGTAAATCTAAATATTGTTTTAGAGACTTCCAATTTGTTTCAAAATGAATAAAATTATTGAATATTACGATACTGTATGAGTTTTAGCTTACAATTGCAGTTTTCGACCATTTCCGACGAGTTAAAAATGACCAAATGTCGAAATTTTTTAATAAATTTTTTTATATGGAAATTATTTCGGAAATTAGAAAAGCTACGACCTTCAAGTATTTTTCCTTTTATTCTACATGAAATTGCGCACATTTTCATATATAAAACTCTATGAAATGCCTAATATGAAACGGAGCAAATTTCCGAGAATGCGATGTACGCAATTCGGAGATTTATGGCGGAAAATCCACGCGCGGAGGGAAGGAAAGTTTTTTTTCATAAATTCACCATAAATCGAAATATTGTGCTAGAGACTTCCAATTTGTTGCAAAATGAAGGTAAATGATTGAATATTACTAAAATATAAGATTTTTAGCTTACAATTGCGTTTTTTGACCATTTCGGTAGAGTTGAAAATGATCAAAACGTAGTTTTTTTCTATTTATCGTGATTTATATGCAAATATTTCGGAAGTGAGAAAAGCTACAACCTTCAATTATTTTTTGTTGTATTTTACATGAAGTTGCGCACATTTTCATATATAAAACCTTATGTAACGGCTAATTTAAAATGGTGCAAACATTACCACAATCACACGTATGATTTTTTCGGAAGAGATTACCGCGCGGACGTAAGGAAAACTGTTTATTTTGTTCATTAATTCACCATAAATCGAAATATTGTGCTAGAGACTTCCAATTTGTTACAAAATGAAGTTAAATGAGTGAATATCACTAAAATATAAGATGTTTTAGCTTACAACTGCGTTTTTCGACCATTTCGGTAGAGTCAAAATTGACCAAAGGTTGAAAATTTGTCACTTATCATTTTTTATGTGAAAATATTTCAAAACTGATAAAAGCTACAACCATGAGTTGTTTTTAATTGTATTGTGCATGAAATTGCGCACATTTCCATATATAAAACTTTATGTAACGGCTAATTTTAAAATGGTGCAAACATTACCACAATCGCATGTATGATTTTTTTCGGAAGAGTTACCGCGCGGACGTAAGGAAAAAGTTTTTTTCATAAATTCACCATAAATCGAAATATTGTGCTAGAGACTTCCAATTTGTTGCAAAATTAAGGCAAGGCTAGTTGAATATTACTACAATATAAGCGTTTTAGCTTACAATTGCGTATTTCAAAACTGATAAAAGTTACAATCATGAGTATTTTTTTGTTATATTTTAAATGAAATTGCGCACATTTCATATATAATACTTAATGTAACGGATAATTTAAAACGGTGCAAAAATTATGTCAAAGTGACAAAATAATTTTTGAGATGTGTCACTGATACTTTTTAGTGCGATAAGAAAGAAATTCGCGCTTGCGCGCCTGCGTAACGATTGTAAACAAAACAACGCCTTGATCCGTGAACTCCCAGCATCCCCCAAGGCGCATGATTCAAAAGTTTTTGGCTGGTAGGCCTATAAGTATTTTTCTGCGAATTTTAAAAAACTTTTTTGAGTCGACGTATGGTACGTCCATTCGGCAATCGGGGGAGATTTTGACTCAACGTTTAATACATCCATTCGGCGTTTGAAGGGTTGATGAATCTGGCTGAGTTTGGTTTTGAATTGTGTTGAATTAGCTGAATTTTTTGGTGGAAGAAAGGACAGGCATTAACATTGGTGATTGTTTTTTTTTTTTACTAATACTATAATTGATTTTTGATGATAGCAATTTTTTGTGATATTGCTGATAGTGATACTTCTGATACTGATTTTTTTTATACTAATACGTAGTTGCTGTAATGCTATCAAGGGTGGTGAAATCTTTTTGAATTTGGGAGAAACTAACAACACATTATTTTTTTTCTCTTTTTTTATGAGTTCAGCAGATAATTGCTTGACATACGTGAGTCACGGGAGATAGTCAACAATGCCATTGATTTTTTTTTTTTCTCCTTTTTTGGAAGTTAGCCATCGCTGACACAAGTTTTTTATATCATGGGTGAATTTGAATTTATTTTTTCTCTCCAGTTTGTGTGAATATTATTTTAATATCTCAGTTCGTGACTTAGAGTCATTGTTCGGGAACGTGTTTGTGTTTTCAGCTATTTGATGCTATAGAGAAATTTACGGGAGAATTCTTGCAATTTTTTGAATGCATACGTAATGACACTACAGTTTTTTTTTTTCTCTGGATATTTAGTCGTTCCAGAAATTGTGAGTTATCTTGCACAATACCTTTGTTGTATTTGTAACAATTTGACCAGAGATAGGAAACTTGGCTAAGTTTTCTAACGACTTATGTCGTAGTGCATTGGAGAAGTCTTGGCTTAGACAATGTGAATTTGAAGTTTTATTATAATGAGCTGTGACACATTGGTGATTTTTTCTAGAATTTTCTAGACAGTTTTTATTTGCCAAGTTTTTACCTTTTTTCAGCAGTTATGCTAAATGGAGAGAGTTTTATAGTTTTTTGACTATAACATTGAGTTATTCTCTGGAGAATTGGAGATATATCATTTTGGAGATACAATTGGAGGTATATTATTTTGGAGTTATAATTTGAGATATATATATTGGAGATATATTTTTGGCTATTTGATATTTGCCTATGGTGGTGAGAGCTATGTTTAGTTCAATTATTTTGCAGCCATCTTTGTTTGCAAATGGAGACACATTATTGGAGATATTTGGGGCAATATTTGTGAGTGGGTCAGCTTGATGCTTTGAGTGCACATTTTTTTGGGGAGATGCAATTTCATATTTTGATTATCCTGTTTGGAGATATATTTTTTGGAGCTTGTTTTATTCCACATGGAGTTATTGGTGAAATAGAGGTAAATATTTTTTTATTTGCCGAAACAGAGTGAATATTTTCTATTCCTGGAGTGGTGGTTTTTTATTAACATGTGGCTATCGGAGAAAGAAGAGTGATTATGGGTGTGGGGGGGTGTTCTTAACCAAATGGAGGAAATATTTTTATCACCGGAGTGGTTTTATTTATTTAATATGGTGAAATATATGGAGGTGGAATTAATCTTTGGCGGGATGACCTTTTTTGTGGTTATGGAGTTTTTTTTTTGAGACAAGAGAAGATTTCTGTGGTTCTTTGTTTTTGTGGTTTTGTGACTATTATGGAGATGTGCATTTTTTATGTTCACAAGTGTATTATTTTTTGGAGGCATATAATTGCTGCATTACGAGTTTATTGTAGCTTTTTTTATCCCGGATAGGTGATAAATTTTCATATAATTGGGCAGTGTCATGTGAGAGAATTCATCTTTAAGAAAAGTTTTGAACACATTAGTCATATCCTGGAGTTAATTTAGTGAAATGAGCTTACTTCGTGTCAGTATAGACGGTTTTCTATAGAATCATGAGTTTCCAAACTTGTGTGTCTGACTAGACATTTTTATGCTGCAGTCGAGCATACGTGTCCGCAGGTGGATTTTTCTGCTGACAAGTGCTGCGTTGAGGTCCGCTGTGTGTGACTCTTTTACTTTAGTAGTGATTGCTAAGAGTTTTTGCAATATCTGGAAATGTTGACAATAGCATTTCATGAAAGCGCATGTGTAGAGTTAGCTTTCTGGCCGTGTCGGTCGATTAAAGTTGCAATGTCGAGAAATTCGTAACTATACATGGGGCATTTCTTGGGGAAAAAAACGCGGGGATTATGTATATCATACATAAATTATGTGTTTTGTGATTGGGAAGTTACTTGTGATTATCTTTTTTTTTTATTATTATTCCTTTTCCTATGAGAGATGTAATTGGGGATTTAGCTTAAATAGCATTCTTTTTGGACGAGAGATGTAATTTATCGGGAGATGTAATTTTTCGGGGTTGAGATTTATATAAATGGGAGTTTGACATTAAGTCTCATTGTATTTAATTATATGAGCAGTAATGGTTTTGCTATTAAACATTGGAGATTTTTACTGATTTTGTGAGTTGTTGTAATATCAGAGCTTGAGAGAACAGTTTTCTGATTTTGGGGTCTGGGCTTGTTACGTGATTTTTTTTCTTGGGCTCATTATTTATTTTTACCTTTTTTTTACTTATGAGAACATTCGAGTTTGAAATGTGAGTGCAGAAGTCCGTGGAATTACTGTGAGTTTCTGGATTGTGTGTGCCGATGTGTGAGTTTGGAGAATTGAGTTGGAGAACTTGATATTTTTTTTCCTTTGCGAGTTATGATAATGACTTGTGATTTAGTAGTCATATTAAATGAAGTTAATTGGGAGACGTTCAGTTAGTGTTTCTGACTTTTTGAGATCATTGTTTGATAGAAGAAGTAGTATCTGGGGTTAATTCTTTTTTGATTGACCAATGACTTGACTGACATACTAACACCACCTAAAAGTCATTCCCCAATGCTAGCAAGACGTCCACCAGCCGTGCAGAGATGTTGCTGTCGAGAGTTCTACAGCGCTTTTGGGGATTTGCAGAAGCCGTTAGAAGTCTTCTACAATGAGGGAGGCATTCCGTCTTCCTACAGTTAGCTACAGTCTGTTCTGGAAGTTGCAGACAAAGAGGGATATTCAAGAATCCAAAATGAGAGAAAAATTCCTAGTGTATTTGAGATGAAGCGTGATAGACTTTACTTTGTGTGCCAGAGACGTGCAGTTATTACTTATATTTTATTTTAAGCCAGCCAATGTTTTATATTATATAATCTGTTTTGTTCGACCATTTGCTAGGCGGGCGCTAGCAATTGTGCGAGGCCGAGCTATGTGAGTCCTAGGGTTATAAATTAATGGTATATTTAATAGCTAAATGTGATGCGCTATGACTTTTGGAATGCAGAGAACAGAGCCGAAGCAACGACCTGAGAAAAGCTGATAAATGATTTCTGTGATGGTCGTGATTCGAAACTGCATAGTTAGGCGAGTCAATGTTCGTCAGTTCATGGGTCTTTGTTCAAAGTGCCTTTGGGAAACTGGTTGTAGCCAGTAATATGAGGCGTTAACGAAGTATGCATGTGCGCCTCTTCTATTCTTAATGTATCACTAGCCAAGTCTATGGGAAGACTTGCACAAAGATTTGTGGGAGGAAGGCAGAGCCACGATGGTGGTGCCTAAGTGTTTTTTGGAATAGTGAGTGAGATATTCCGGCTGCATGGGTGAGTTGAATTACTTTAGCAAAGGGATGGCTTGTTTGATATCTTGTAAGATTTTCCATCCATTAACTTTGTCTTTAAAACTTATTTGTGTGCTAACGAGTGTGTTTCTTGTGTCTTTGAAACAGACGATTCTGGCAAAGGGGGACCAAGAGTCCTGGGGGGGACAGAGGGAGTCCCAGATGGGAGAGACAATTGGTGTGACAAATTAATGTTTTAGACATTTTAATGTTGGGGGGTTAACTGAGTTAAAGTTAGTCTGTGAGACTTGATTTAGACTTGATTGATTAGCTTTTTCATTGTTAAATAAATAGTTATTTATTTTTTATATAACTTTGTCTCTCATTTTGATTACTGACAGAATGGAGAGAAAAAAGAGGTTGGAGGAGAGAGAGAGAGAGAGAGAGAGAGAGAGAGGGATCACTTAGAGAGAGAGAGAGAAAGAGAGGTCATGAGCCTGTTGGTCGCTTGGAGAGAGATAAAGAGAGAGATTGTGTGTCGGTATGCCTGACGCTCGGAGTTCCACGTTCACCTAATAAATAACGAGGTTCATATCCTCGTTTTACACACACACACACACACACACACACACACACACACATATATATATATATATATATATATATATATATATATATATATATATATATATATATAGACCTCACATTTTTCCTTATATATTTCTACGTGAACAAGTCTATGGTGGAAGATGTCTTATATAATCACGAAAGCTATATCATGAGTCCCAACTAGATGGGACTGCCATATTACAGATGTATCTGATAATTAAAGTACGCCGTCATTATATCTCAAAGTCGATTTCTGTCTGTACTTTAACACTTCTGCATTTTGGGCGGTACCTATAAGGAGATAATGCAGATTTTACACAATACTCTAGAAGCTTTATGGCTATAAAAGTTTAACCGATGTCATTTTAGATCTATGGCGTCACACAATCAAATAATATTTAAATTAAGTGTAATGCTCTTGATACTTTTTATTGTAAGTATCGAGAAACGTAAATAAGGTTAAGAGAACTATAAAAATGCATACTTTTTGAAAAAATATTTCGTATAATGTAACTATCAAAAATATATAAGTATTGACACATTTTGGTCCCTAATTTACATATTCAGTGATTTTAACCTTTCTGGTACATAAAGTATTGTTTTTATTTTATTATTTTTTACTGTAAAAATATATGAGTATTGACACATTCTGGTCCCAGATTTACATATTCAGTGGTTTTAACCTCTCTGGTCCATGATTTTTTTTTTTTTTTTTTTTTTTTTTGTTTTTTTTTTTTTTTGATTTGCACACTTGCGCTAAAGCTAGGCTCTGGAAAGGCAAGATGTTCATGTGAATGGGCGCTTCCAGGAATACCTAACTTAATTCTGTGCGCCTCAGCGGGCTGGTAAAATTAATGTAAATTCACGCATTACGGTAAATGTAAGCTCGTGAGGGGCGGTTACTGTAAACTTACACTGAAGCACCAGATTTTACCAGCGTCTCGCCCTCTAATCGTGCTTGCTAGAACCTAACAGGAAATGAGAGAATGTTGCTCGGTATTTTAGCAGTTTCTTTCATCCATTCCGTATGTGGCCCACGATAACATCAACAAGAAAATGCTTCTTCGTGGTTTTTGGTGTCGATGACGTACACGTTGTTGCATTTTGATCAATGTCATTGCGAAAACTTTACTTAAGAGACAGGAGATTATAGACAAGAAGAAGAGCAAGAAACAGAGAGAGAGAGAGAGAGTCAGTAACACCCAACATGTTTAATTGTTTCTGGTGTAATTTACTTAAGAGGCAGGGCATAATAGACAAGAAGAAGAGCAAGAAACACACACACACACACACACACACACACACCACAGAAAGAGAGAGAGAGAGAGAGAGAGAGAGAGAGAGAGAGAAGAGAGAGAGAGGAGATTCAATAACACCCAACATGTTTAATTGTTCTATCGATACAGTGTTCCAGATGTTTCTGGTGTACTTTTCAACGGTAGCTGGAAGGATCCGTAACTATTCAAGATTTTTAACTACTACTTAAATACTTGGTATGGCTTACTGCCCATCCTGCAGCCATAATGATGATTGGCAGTTAACTGACTCCTCCTCTTTTCCTGTTTTCTTTGTTTACTAGGGAGCGTGGAGACCTGCCGATAGCAGACGGAGTTAGAGCCAGACTTCGGTTTCAGGCTTCAGCCATACTTCAGTGAGAGCCAAACTGGAGTGGGACCCAGATTTCGGTTTGACCCAGACTTCAGGGTGAGGCAGATTTCAATGTGACCCCGACTTCAGTGTGAGCCATACTTCAAATGTGAGCCTTCAGTTTGAACCAGACTTCATCAGTGTGAGCCAGACCGCATTGTGACCCAGCCTTCAGTATGAGACTGACTAAAGACAAGTCTTGACTTACATAGGAATGGCCCTGCTCACATTATTTTGAGTGAAGGGTACCTCATGAGGCATCTTAGTCACGGCGACTCCTTATTTGGGAACTTTGGAAGGTCATTTTTGGTGGCCACAGTTTTATCGTTCATCATAATATCGGACTCGACGTCACCTTAATGGATAATACGGACGTACCTGGACCCACTTGGACGTGACGTCTACTCGTACATCGTTCTACGAAGCATCAGTGTCAGCCATTTCTCACTCGGATGGACTTCGGTGAGTACCAAGTATTTTTAGTGCATGTACTTATGGTAGTCGTAGTAATCTCTTTTGAACGTTTGTTGTTGCATTTTGATGTTCTTCCAGCCTGTAATTAGTTATATACGATATATATATGTATATATATATATATATATATATATATATATATATATATATATAGATATATATATATATATATATATATATATATATATATATATATATATATATATTATATACTCGTATGTTGATGTTATTAAATTTGCTTTGTATAATGAAGGATTTTTCGCGTCATTCCTGTGGGTTTGAAGGTCTGCTGAAGGCTTTGTTTTGTTATAGTAAAATTAGTAATATTTAAGCGGTTAAGCGTAGGTTTCATTTTCATTATAGTCATAAAACCGGTTGAACGCAAAATTGAAGATTGTTATCTTACTATCTTCCTATAAATAGTATCATGCATGGGCGTTGCATCAATTCGGAATAGTGTTATCTAGCATTGATAATAATGTGGTTATCTAGCTACGTTTTTCCTGTCCGTGAGCAAGTAAACTTATCAGCTTTCGATTTAGATCAATTAAATTTTCTAGAATAGTTTAATTATAATTTCATCACTTAAGAAGGTTTCTTAAGTGATCAAAATTCGATACTTTAACGCATCTGACAGCTGACCGAACATCTTGACAGCTGACTTAACATCTGACAGCTGACTGAACATTTTGACAGTTGACTGAATATCTGACAGCTCACTGAACATTTTAACAGTTGACTGAACATCTGACATCTGACTGAACATTTGACAGTTGGCGGAACATCTGACAGCTGACTGAACATTTTGACAGTTAACTGAACATCTAACAGCTGACTGAACATCTGACACCTGAATGAACATCTGACAGCTGAGAATGAAGGCTGGTAAGCATATATTATATACATATAAGGCCCAACCTTGCTTGGATATTTAACTTCTATTCCCCAAAGACATAGTGATTAGTATTTCAAATAGCCGTCTCATATGGAAATGTTTATCATTTAAAACTAAGCTATTTGTCAACTTTGTAATCTGTCTTATTAATTTACAGTGACCCGAGATTAAAAGTCCACATTGTTAATCTGATTTCTACACTCCCTGAGACGCCATATAGTTACCTAAATCATGTATGGGTAATCATTTAGTATCTACAAAGAAATGCCATCTGTATCATATTGACATTACATTACTTTGTTCACTTTGTTTGGTTTTATGTGCAGCCCTCCACAGGGATGGTTCCTTCTCTGGAGGGTTCCTTGTACATTTTCTAAATAAGTTGCTTTTTATATTTTACAATTGTCCTTTAGTGTTTTTCTATCAGTACCGTAGCTCCTGCAGAATAGGAGGGTCTTTTATATCTTTTTTTTTTTTTTATTATTTGCTTTCTTTCTTGTATGCCATTAGGCTATCCTAAGTATTCAACGACCCCTTTTATGCTCAGACAGATAAAGAAAGAAAACCTGGATTTCAATTCTGAAGATTTCCTCTCAGACTCCCCTAGAGCTGTTCCTTCTGGGGAGGCATTTTTCAGTCTAGCTAAACCGAATAGTTAATTCTATTGGAAGGTGATAAATCGTAGCACCACTAGTGTAAAAGATTCAGAAGGAGGCCAGGTGACGGAGCCTTGCCGCTACTGTGCAAAATTCATGACATTCGCTTGACATCTGGAAAACCACCATTACTACCCATATCTCTTTTATCGAGACCAGGGAATTCTTCCTTCGATCTCTCAGTCTGGCAACAGTTTGCTTCAGTGAGTTGACCTTTCCTTTTCTCTCGGTTGCTTTATTTTGCCATCGTCTTTTCTTTTATTGATACGTGAATTTTTCAGGTTCTTTAAAAAAATTGATATATTTTATACCGTCTGTTTTCATTTCACCCGTCAAGACGATTGCCAATTTTTGTCATGCTCATCTTTAGAGAAATTGAATTAGTATGTTGAAGAACTTTTGGAGCTCCAAATAAATAGTTTTGAACGTTAATATCATAAATATAAAGAAAATATAATGATTCATTGATATAATGATATAACTCAGTATAATTTAGACTGCAATATTTGCTGGTATTAACCTCATGTTTAGTCTGAATATTCAAAATAGGGCTGGGTTTTA
>NC_087214.1:75461811-75467231 GCF_015104395.2 Macrobrachium nipponense
CATTCTTCAATTCTTTTAAACTTTTTCTGTAGCGAGCGGGAAAGTTATCTTCATGGTAGGCATGCGTAGCACTATATGTCATGCCTTTGATAATGTCTAAATGATTTTGTGGTAGGTCACAGTATTTTTCAAACTTATATAAAGATCCCCGCTACTAGGAACTGTATCTAATTCACACATCCGGAATTCTCTTGATCTTGTGGAAAAATTAAATAACATTGTACTAAATCCTAGCGATATTTTTGTCAGTTTTGATGTTTGTTCTTTGTTTACAAAAGTCCCTATTGACTCTGTGCTAGAATATTTAAGTAATGAACTTGTACTGCATGAATTGCCTATGTCCGTTAGTCACATAATTTCCTTAAATAGCCGTCTCATATGGAAATGTTTATCATTTAAAACTAAGCTATTTGTCAACTTTGTAATCTGTCTTATTAATTTACAGTGACCCAAGATTAAAAGTCCACATTGTTAATCTGATTTCTACACTCCCTGAGACGCCATATAGTTACCTAAATCATGTATGGGTAATCATTTACTATCTACAAAGAAATGCCATCTGTATCATATTGACATTACATTACTTTGTTCACTTTGTTTGGTTTTATGTGCAGCCCTCCACAGGGATGGTTCCTTCTCTGGAGGGTTCCTTGTACATTTTCTAAATAAGTTGCTTTTTATAGTATAATTGTCCTTTAGTGTTTTCTCATCAGTACCGTAGCTCCTGCAGAATAGGAGGGTCTTTATATCTTTCTTTTTTTATTTGCTTTCTTCTTGTATGCCATTAGGCTATCCTAAGTATTCAACGACCCCTTTTATGCTCAAACAGATATAGAAAGAAAACCTGGATGTCAATTATGAAGATTTCCACTCAGACTCCCCTAGAGCTGTTCCGAATAGTTAATTCTAGTGGAAGGTGATAAATCGTAGGCACCACTAGTGTAAAAGATTCAGAAGGAGGCCAGGTGACGGAGCCGTGCCGATACTTTGCAAAATTCATGACATTCGCTTGACATCTGGAAAGCCACCATTACTACCCATATCTCTTTTATCGAGACCAGGGAATTCTTCCTTCGATCTCTCAGTCTGGCAACAGTTTGCTTCAGTGAGCTGACCTTTCCTCCTCTCTCGGTTGCTTTATTTTGCCATCGTCTTTTCTTTTATTGATACGTGAATTTTTCAGGTTCTTTAAAAAAATTGATATATTTTGTACCGTCTGTTTTCATTTCACCCGTCAAGACGATTGCCAATTTTTGTCATACTCATCTTTAGAGAAATTGAATTAGTATGTTGAAGAACTTTTGGAGCTTCAAATAAATAGTTTTGAACGTTAATATCATAAATATAAAGAAAATATAATGATTCATTGATATAATGATATAACTCAGTATAATTTAGACTGCAATATTTGCTGGTATTAACCTCATGTTTAGTCTGAATATTCAAAATAGGGCTGGGTTTTACATAGATAGATTGACAGCCCTCTGATTCGTGGTCATATATATTAATTTATCATTTGCTAGCTATTGGCAACTGCTGAATGGTATTTGCACAAAATCCATCGTCTCTGACTGTTTAATATATAGAGTACTAAATTAACATTTGATTCGTTTAAGTTTTTCTCTCATGGATACATTCCCTTCAGTAGTAAGGTAGGGAAAATCATGTAGTACTTCTGAGAGTCCACTATACTTTATAAAGTACAGTTCCAACTATGGAAAGATGTCTTTTATGTTGATGAAACATGTGACAGGCAGCTTTTAACTTGGTAAGCGATGTGTTGTTAGGGTATTGTTAAAGATGTTTGTATGTGTATGTATGTATGTATGTATGTATGTATATATAACCAAGGTGCAGACATTTGAAGACCAAGGGAGGCCATAAATCAAGGGTTGACTAAGTAAACAGACCAATTTCTACAGTTGTCGTTTCTATATTCCGACGTATCGTAATATGAACTCTATTACAACGTCTGCGAATATGTCAGTAAATATATAAAAAAATTATAAGACTATCTTAAATTTGTAAAAATCAATATCATAAACAGTAAAAAGGCTAAAATTTCCCATTACAAAAATGCATTTAAATGCTAAGACCGCCGACCAATCTGCAGTTCAGAGAAATTACTACTGAATGAAATAAAAAGAATAATTAAGTAAAAAATAAACGGAAGGAGACACTTTAGCTAAGAGTTTTGGCTATTCAGTTGGAGAACCAGCTGCTTGATGAGTAACGACTCAAGATTGACTATAGTAGATTCACATCAACCGTCATGCATCTGATGTCTAGCCCAGTCCCTTACAACGCTTCTGATTGGCTGTTGATAAGCCAGTCACAGGGCTGGAAACTCTTAGTCTCTCGAGAGAGTTCAGATAGGCAGGATGTATGATCCACTTCTCCCGAGGGATACGTCTTTCAAAAGTATCCCTCAGGAGAGGTGGAAAATACATCCTGCCTATCTGAACTCTCTCGAGAGACTGAGAGTTTCCAGCCCCGTGATTGGCTTATCAACAGCCTATCAGGAGAGTCGTAAGGGACTGGCCTAGACATCAAATGCACAGTTGCTGTGAATCTACTATATATAGTTCGTGAGGGCTCTCCGCTCGCCATGTGAAGTAAAAATCACCTCTTTCGAAGTGAGTTTGCAGATTTTCGCATGGTTCCTGGCCTTCGAATGGTCAGGGTTGGAGAGCCTATACTTCCCGAGCGGAAACTAATTCCACGATGAGAATCGATTCTGACCACCCGTAACCTCCTCGTAGATCGCTCATATGTCCCAGAGTGACACTTTGTGCGAGTATGTTTATATATACTCCATTTGAGGTCAGGAAGGGACTGAACCTATCTTTCTAGTTGAAGAAAGACCCACAATGGTTCAAGGGATTTTCTGGTATTAATTTAATACTGACTGTATTGTAATGTACATATATATATGTATATGTATATAAATAAATATTTATACTTATAGACATATAAAGATGATTTATATGTATATGTATATGTACAGGTGTGTGATATATATATATATTATATATATATATATATATATATATATATATATATATATATATATATATATATATACATATAAATGTCTATATATACAAGTAATACAGAGAGAGAGAGAGAGAGAGTAATAGGCAAGTATACAACACATTTGCTAAAGGAATAAAAAAAGAAAGAGGGGTGGGGGGGAGGGGGGGAGAGAGACCCGGCAGCATTACACCGAGCCCTATTCGAAGGAGCGCCCGAATGCGAGAGTAGAATTATTTAAGACTCTCTGCTTCTTTTGCAGGAACCGGAAAATTAGTTCATTTAAATGAAAAAAAAAAGTTTCTTATTGCAACAGGCAGGGTTTTCTTTGAAGCTATAAAGGATGGGAAACAAATTCCAAAACTCAAGTTTTGTTTGGGTGCAATTTCAAGACGCGAACATTTACATCGCGTCTGATATCGAGACTACATAAATGCCTTGTTGTTCTCTTACGGTGAAATAGAACTCTTTTTCAGGTTGTGAAAATTATATTTTACATATGGATAATTTCATTGGAACTAACCTTAAATTTGTATATGTGGATTTAGAGAGTAAAGATAATATGGGTTTCGTTTTCTGTGCTATGGAAAGTACAATTTAGGCAAAGATATGTCGATATTTCGTTTTAGTATTATGAAAATTATATCACACAATTTGGATAATTTCATTGTAATTAACATTAAATTTGATATAGGTCATTTTAGAGAGTCAAGATCTATGGATTTCGTTATCTGTGCTATAAAGATTACAATTTAGGCAGCAAAGATATTTCGATTTTTCGTTTCAATGTTATAAAAATTATATTTTACATATGGATAACTTCATTGGAATTAACTTTAAATTTGCTATACTTTGATTTAGAGAGTAAAAATGTATGGATTTCGTCTTCTTTCCTATAAAAATTACAAGTTAGGCAGCAATGATATTTCGATTTTCCGTTTCAGTGTTATGAAAATTCTATTTTGCATATGGACAATTTCGTTGGAATTAACCTTAAATTTTCGGTAGGTCGATTTAGAGAGTAAAGATATATGGATTTCGTTTTCTGTGCTATCAAAATTACAATTTAGACGACAAAGATATTTAGATTTATTTTGTTTCAGATTATGAAAATTATATTTCACGTATGGATAACTTAATTACATTTTGAATTTGCTATACGTTGATTTAGAGAGGAAAAATATATAGATTTCGTTTTCTGTGCTATAAAAATTACAATTTAGGCAGCTAAGAGATTTGGATTTTTCGTTTCAGTGTTATGAAAATTATATTTTAACTATGGATAACATAATTGGAATTAACTTTAAATTTGCTACTGGTCGATTTAGAAAGTAAAAATATATGGGTTTCGTTTTCTGTGCTATAAAAATTACAAATTAGACAGCAAAGATATTTCGATTTTTCGTTGCAGTGCTAATAAAGTTATATTAAACTTGTGGCTACCTTTTCTATAATAGAACTTCAATGTTCCGACCGTCTTATTCTCTTCCCTGAAGTTCCCTCGTTGCATTAAGCAAATGAAAACAGAAGCCTTGCTTAGATAATCCTAGGAGGGTACGAGACCTTCTCAAAGTTTCCTTCCTTCTTGACGCCACCTTTGACGATCACAGGACTGGAAATTGAGGAGATTCAGTTAAGGTACAATGGTCGCTTTAGTTGCTACCTGAAATTGAATTTAGATCGCTTTATCTTCACCCCGTATAATTATCTTGAGTGCTTCTGCCGCAGGATGTATAAAGTTGTGTGTTGCCTTAAAGATGATGTCATTTTTTATTTAAATCCGTTATAGAAATCCCATATAATTATCTTGAGGGCTTCTGGCATATGATATACGAAGTAAAGTGTGTTCCCTTTAAGAAATGTAATTTTTTTATTTAAATCTGTCGTAAAATAAGAGTTTTATGTACAATATTGCTGGTAAAGTCAATTTACACTGGGATTTTAATATTATCCAAAGTTCATTTCGCGAATTGCGAAATTGGTGGAAAACATAAAAACTCTATAACAGTTTGATTAAAACTGATGTAGAGAAGAAATTCATTTGTGAGAATAATAAATAAAAAGGTAACCTGGAAAGTGGGAAAAAGGGGGTATTTTGTTGAGGCAGAAATTGTTAATATTTGAAGTCCTATTAGTTCAATATAATTCTTTCACTAATAACAGATTTTCCAATAGCTGGATGGAGAAGTCTCTGAATTGCAATATATATATAGCTGTTTAACACTTAAGCTGTTTCTGTTCACCAGGATGCCTTTAAAAGCGGTAGACCTAAGCGATTTAATAGAATTCTTCAGCGCAAAGGAGGTAAAATATGTCAAATGACTGACAATAGCAGCATAAAACTAGAAATTAATGAATAAAACAAGAAGAAATTTTAGATTACATAA
>NC_087214.1:75467731-75475231 GCF_015104395.2 Macrobrachium nipponense
TGCTAAACGAAATTGTATATAATTTATCAAAAACTGCACATATTTCCGCAATCCGAAATACGTCTACATCTAAATATGAAGTGGCTTCTCTCTCTCTCTCTCTCTCTCTCTCTCTTTCTCTCTCTCTCATTACTTGTTAAAGGGATATTTTATTTCTTTGTAAGACATATGTTGAAATTGAACGTTACAAAAGTTGACTGATACATTAGTACACTGATTTTTTTTTTAGTTACAATTCATTCCTAATAACATAACATAACAATACCTTATTTCTTGATGCGGAATAAGCACTCAGATAAAAGCATTAAAAATACAAATATGTCAATTACGAACTGTCCTTTTGATATCAATTGTTTAGAGGTAAAACTAGCACATTTTTTGTTTATTATTTCATTTCAATAACGAGTTTACAAAATTGGACGAGACTGTTCATTATCATTCACATTGACATTGCATTGTATGAATATTATTTTCGTCTGAGGTGATTCAACATACATTCCCTTCACAGTTACTGATCGAATTGCAAATTAAAACAAACAATAAACTGGTCACCTTCTATTAAAAATAGTATGACCTTAGTAGTAAATCTACTATACATAAAGGCCTATAAAATTTCCCCGCAGTTCCCCCTGGCTACCAATATGTTGTCTCTTTACACTGACGACAAATATCTTTTATTGACTAAATCATTCTTATTTTTAGGTAACACAAGATCTGCAAGTGATCACTTATTCCCAGTGCTAATTTATTACTGACTCTTTCATAGAATCTTGAATAATTAAAAAAATATGTTCCATAAAATCGTAGATAATTAAAAATGATTTCATAGAATCTTGAATAATTGAAAAAAAATTATTTCATAGAATCTTGAATAATAAAAAAAAAATCATAGAATCTTGAATAATTAAAAAAAAAATATTTCATGGAATCTTGAATAAATAAAAAAGATTATTTCATTGATTCTTGAATAAAAAAAATTATTTCATAGAATCCTGAATAATTATAAAAGTTATTTCATAGAATCTCGAATAAGAAAAATTATTTCACAGAATCTTGAATGAAAATATTATTTCATAGAATCTTCAATAATCTAAAGAAATGATTTCGTAGAACCTTGAATAATAATAAAAATATTTCATAGAATCTTGAATAATTAAAAGAAAAATAGTAGAAGTAGGAGGCCTTTGTTCAAAGACGCTGGATTAGATTTACGAGGCATAATAATATACGGACGTAATTCCAGTGATTTATAGCCTCCAGGAGCCTAAGACTGGAAGGAGAGCGAGTTCTACAATTGAAATTTAAATTAAATCAAGCAATCCTTCAATATGAAACCGAGAAATGGGATTACCTAGTTGTCGGCATTACAAATATCTATTTAACTGTTACTTTGGTGGTAAATCTGTCTCTTTTTATCAGCATGTTGGTTAGTTGGTTTAGATACTGTGTGGTTACGTGCAGAAGCAAATAACAGGCCTAGTATAGATCCTTGGACTCTGATCCCCAATAAGAGACGTTCCATCGCTAATCTAGACCTGTCATGCAAAACAGCAATCCGTATAAACATGTATTTTCTAACAACCTTGCTGGATACCGGCGCTGCTTTCTCCCTTACCTACCCCACTTCCACCCAGGACGGACAAACAGGTTTGCAGGTGGATGTTGGATATCTCCCGTACCCTCCCGATTCCCTACCTATCCCACCCCCCACATATTTCCTAACAACCGTGCTGGAACCCGGCGCTTCTATCTCCCCTACCTACCTCACCACCACCCACCTTGGACGGCGGATAAACGAGTTTGCAGGAGGATGGTGGATATCTCCCCTACCCTCCCGTTCCCCTACCTACCTTCCCCCTACCCTGGAAGGACAAACAGGTTTGCATGGGTGGGTGGGTGTGTCATGTTTCAACCTACTGTCACACTGGCGATTTTATTGTTATAGAAAGATGAAAGCAGTATGTATTATATAAAATTTAAAGTTCTTATATGAGTAATTCATGAGGACTTTCTTTAGAAAAGGTGGATGCTCAGATAAGCTCCAAGTGATTATTCGAAATGTATCGCTAATCAAAACGTAGACTGACCATATACTTTGTAAATTGCAATTATGCATACAGACAACTTTAGATATCGCTAAATACCATAATGTCTAAAATACAGATTATTTACAAGAATGACAATTCTACATAACAGTTATTATACAGATATTCATCCTCATTCAGGCAAGTGTATGATCCGCGTCGGCAGTAAAGAATTTTTACACATTTAATACAGTATAAATAGTATTTTCATAACCAACTATAAAAGCAGATTCATTACCTCCGTAATTCTACGTATTCGTTATTTCAACTTTCTAATGTGAAGTGGCATACGTCACATAATCATGAATAGATCCATTGTAGCTTTGGAAAATAAATTTGCTATAAAAAATAAATCCTGAATTGCACCCGATGTTAATGAATTCATTATACCATTGCCATTTGCTAATTATCGTTGATTTGTCAAAACGCAACAGCCGTGACGGTAAAACTATGTGTTTTTTTTTCTCTAATTATAACACATGAATTAAAACTACCGAAAAAATGTGTTTCAAATTTATATCACGATTCCGCTCTGATTCTCATGTACATTATTTGAGAGATGAATATTCATAATCAGTTTACTACTATTTAAAATTAAGATCAGGCAATGTCGTAATTATCTTTTTTTATCATGAAAATGTCACGTGCCCACATTTTGTGGTTATCAAACCTAATGAATGATCATTTCATATCAATTCTGATACTTTCCACAATTTCGTTACTAACACGTCACATCTATTATATATTTCACTGCTCTGGTAATGAATATGCAAATATATGCAGATTGATGCCTTAAACAAAGCTCTGATCATATCATACTGGAAAGCATAAATAAATTCATATTCGCTTCGCTTATACCTCATTTTATTGCATATGCATTTTCCAAGGTAGGGATATTAGCTAGGATATACCAGCTCTTACTAAAAAAAATGCACGAACGCAAATAGTACGTAAACTGAGAAGTTTTAATTATCCTCCATTTGGACATATCTGCAATTTCGTGGTTAAAAACAACATTCAACCTATTTTTCAAAATATATTACGTTTTTTTTTTTAATCAGACTTGCATTTTTCTAGTGTGTTTACATAAACTTGTTGAATACAAAATCTCACACCACCTCATCCGTCTTTTTTTTTGCTTTACAGGAAAAGAATCGATATAAACACTGTTATTTCTTTCTCCTAAATTTCTCCCCCACTAGAAAGTAAAACGTGCATACATATATAAACATGATATTATATATATATATATATATATATATATATATATATATATATATATATATATATATATATATATATATATATATATATTTATATATATCAATGAAAACTTTCACCAATATTCATATGCATTTCATTTCATTTTCTCTTTACTCCGAAGAAAGAGCAAAAATCTTTCTAAAAGAAACCCTACGGGCACGTCACATCTTCCCTCAATGGCTGTCAGCTGATGTGGCATTGAACTTTCCTTTCATGGCCAAACTGACCCCCATTACCCCGACACAAAGAACAAAAAAGAAGTTCACCCAGCCCCGTTGGCACAACCCCATGGAACGATCCCACTAGCCTCCCTTTTGCTGCCTCTTCAAAAAATACTCTGAGTGCGCATACATGAGCGGCTGCTGTCTCTGAGGCCAAAATAATGTAATCCAAGCATTCTCAAGAACTGAACTGCATGTATGAAAAACCTTCACACGCATACACATGTGTCAAAACCAAGACGAATGCATCTCCTCCAAATATGTGCTAAGAAAATAACACATCACGGTCTGCTCCTATAGGAAAAAAATGGCACTCTGAACTGATTCTCTAACTCCAAAAAATTATTCATAAACAAAGGTAAAAAATAATAATGTCACATTCACGTCTTCAATGAGAGAACACCCGATCGCCGATTCGTGCGCACTTCTGTATAAACACGCGAATACACACACACTTGCGTGTGTAGGAACAACTCGTCAATCTAACATAAAGATACTTAGTATTCACATGCACTTACAAATCCCAACTGAGTGCCCCATAGCTTGCAATGTCTCACGACGGATGAATATACTGACGCTAATTGAAAATTTCCCTCCCAGTACCACAATGATGGCTGAACAATTCTTATCCCTTGTCACTTATTAACTGAAAACCTAACAGCGTCAATCTCACAAAAGGCAATAATCTCACAAAAGGCATAATACTGTTCAGAACCGCTGCCACCACTAAAAACGAGATTAAAAATCTTGTTCTCATATTTTAAAAGGTAGCGATGGACCAGAGTGTCCAAAGGCAATTGGTAACACATTCTCTCTCTCTCTCTCTCTCTCTCTCTCTCTCTCTCTCTCTCTCTCTCTCTCTCTCAGCACACCTCCCCCCTCCATCATCTTAGGCTATTAAATCAGAGTCGTGAATTACAAAAATAACATTTATTTAAAAGCAAAGTGTTAGCTAAATAAACTCAGGTTCTTAACAGAATGATTAAAAGAATGATTGAACCCAGATAACCCCACTTCATATTTCTACTCCAATAATCCAATATTATCTTATTCATAAAACTGGGCAAGTCACAACAGTCTCTATAGTAACACCATGACACATTATTTAAGTCAGTTCCCCTTTCTTCAGATCAATCCCCCTTCTCCAGAATAATTCCCTTTGTCCAGAATCGCTTGTTAGAAGACAAGAGAACATCTTGGTAAGCATAAGATTATAATTAAAGATCATATGAATAGAACATCTCTGAAATAAATATTCAAATACAATCCAGCCACAACTTTGGCCAAAATAAATATGCTTAACCTTGCAACACAGTATGCACTATCACTTAACAACAAAGACGCTCTTCGAAGAAGCCATTCTGGCTCCTCGCCTCTCTTGCACAGATCTATATACATCATGGGTACTTAACACTTTCATATGTAGGGGGAAAAGCTCTCACATACATACGATCTCACATTATCCACACCTATGAACTGCTTGTAACCAGTTTCAAAGTCACCTCTGGAATTGCCTGTAGCAACAGGGCATGCACAGATCTGCTCATACAGCAAAAAGACACATCAGCATTCGCAAACCTCATCACTTCGAACTCTATCTCTAGGGAAGCTAAACTGCTGACTCTCTACATTCTAAGAAACGTCATAGCATATCACTTTACAATGATATTTAAAATATATCGTAACAAATCCCTCCTTTATGTAACACACACACACACACACACACATATATATATATATATATAGATATATATATATATATAATATATATATATATATTATATATATACTATATATATACATACATATATACATATACATATATATATATATATATATATATATATATATATCTATATATATATATATATATATATATATACACACACACACATATATATATATATATATATATAGAATATATATATATATATATATATATATATATATACACATATATAAATATATACATATATATATATATACACATGCACATATATATATATATATATATATATTATATCTATATATATAATAATGATATTACATACATTACATACATACATACATACATACATACATACAGTACATACATGCATACATACATACAGCATACCTGTATATATATATATATAATATATATTATATTATAATATATATATCTCTAATCTATATAAATATATAAATATATATATACTATATATATATATTAATATATCTATATATATTATAGATTATATATTATATATATATATATATAATATATAATCTATAATATATATATATATATATATATATACGCACCAAAAAATTAAAGGTTTATGTTGCAAAAAGTTCTTGGATATAAATATGTGTGATTTACTGTAATGCATATATTTTGCTGTAAATATCTGGTTGCTCAGTAACTTTTGTTAGTTTGAAGCCATTTTCGCTTACTCGGGGAGTAAGCCTACAAACTATTTTGCTGTTGTTGTAGTGGGGGGGGGTAGGAAAGATTAAAAAGGTCTGCAAAGGGTGTTTCGCACCGAGTTAAAGTTACAGGAGTTTTAGGATAGGCTAGTTATGATTTATTTATTAGAATGAAAACGTAAAAAGTAAATAATGTGGATGTTAAACAGTACTGAAAAATTATTTGTAATAAATTATAGGCTATTTATTTTAATTTTCGTTGGTGAAACAACGCTCTTCTATTTGATTGCAGATATTAGCAATGCGGGCCAAGTAAGCTGGAGGCCTGATCACGCTTTTTTTTACAAATAAAAATATATGCACATTAATAAATAACACAATGTAATAGGACTGTTGTAATAAAATAAAATAAAATAAAATATAAATATATCCACATTCGTATATAACAGAATGTAAAAGGACCTTTAGAATAAAAAAATATATAAATATATGTAATTTAACTAAAATAAACACAATGTAAAAGACTGTTTGTAAAAAATAAAAAAAAATATGAAAAAAAAAAATATATGTACATTCATAAATAACAGAATGTAAAAGGTATGTTGTAATATAAAAAAAAAATATATGACTATAGGCACATTCATAAACAACACAATGTAAAAAGGACTGTTGTAATAACAAAAATAAAACCTCTGAAAATTGTAACAAACTAGATACTCAACGATAGAGTCGCCTATTTAATGTTGTGGCCGTTTCTCATCTTCATCTCTTCATCTTAATTGAATACCATTTATTTTCTCATTGAAGAAGGTCTGTTATCTTTCAGTGGACCGGAGGGTACGAGGGTACGAGGTCTCCTTGGAGAATTGCTTTGTTCTGTGTACCAAGATTAAGAGGCAGAATACTGTAACTAAATAGCATTTAATATTTTCAACCTGTCTTCTACAGATACTGAATTGAAATCATATTGCTATGTTAGCAAGGTGACTGGTACACATTTTTAGTAAACAGTCAGTGTGGTTGCTATAGTCATTTATTTTCAAACTATCATCTGCAGGTATAAAATTAAAAACTATATTGCTATGTTAGCATGGTGACAGGTACACATTATTTAGTAAACAGTCAGTATGGTTGCTATAGTAATTTGATTTCAACCTGTCTTTTGCAGGTATGAAATTAAAATTATATGGTGGTAGTTACACATTTTTATCTTGTCATGCCTATTCACCATCAAAATCAATTTAAAAATCCTCTATAAACTAAAGTTCCTTTGCTTAAAACGGATGACTGTGCCACTTTCTTCAGAGGAAACGTAATCTCGCTATTATTCAAACTGTACTGCAAAAGCTAGATATGTCTATGGGCCTAGCGAACAACCTGATAATAATGCAGAAAGAATAATTTGACTATGTGAATTTTACAGTGGGTGAAATCAGTGGGTTATCTACGTCTTTGCTTTTACCTTATTCTGTGGAATTCACTGAAACGAGTTCATTGGTGTTACTTGTCTCTCTGGACTTTAT
>NC_087214.1:75480231-75485231 GCF_015104395.2 Macrobrachium nipponense
CTATCACAGTCCTCTAATTCGACTGGTGGGTATTTATAGTGTGGGGTTCCGGGTTGCATCCTGCCTCCTTAGGAGTCCATCACTTTTGTTACTATGTGTGCCGTTTCTAGGATCACACTCTTCTGCATGAGTCCTGGAGCTACTTCAGCCTTTAGTTTTTCTAGATTGTTTTCAGGGATCTTGGGATCGTGCCTAGTGCTCCTATGATTATGGGTACAATTTACACTGGCATAGCCCATATCCTTTTTATTTCTATTTTCAGATCTTGATACTTATCCATTTTTTCCCTTTCTTTCTCTTCAACTCTGGTGTCCCATGGTATTGCGACATCAATGAGTGATACTTTCTTCTTGACTCTGTCAATCAACGTCACGTCTGGTCTGTTTGCACGTATCACCTTATCTGTTCTGATACCATAGTCACAGAGGATCTTTGCCTGATCGTTTTCTATCACTCCCTCAGGTTGGTGCTCGTACCACTTATTACTGCAAGGTAGCTGATGTTTCTTGCACAGGCTCCAGTGGAGGGCTTTTGCCACTGAATCATGCCTCTTTTTGTACTGGTTCTGTGCACGTTCCGGGCATTCGCTTGCTATGTGCTTGATGGTTTCTTTTTTCGTATTGCACTTCCTACATATGGGAGAGATGTTATTTCCGTCTATCGTTCTTTGAACATATCTGGTTCTTAGGGCCTGATCTTGTGCCGCTGTTATCATTCCTTCAGTTTCATTCTTTAGCTCTCCCCTCTGTAACCATTGCCATGTGTCATCGCTGGCTAGTTCTTTAGTCTGTCTCATGTATTGTCCGTGCATTGGTTTGTTGTGCCAGTCCTCTGTTCTGTCTGTCATTCTCCTGTCTCTGTATATTTCTGGGTCTTCATCTACTTTTATTAGTCCTTCTTCCCATGCACTCTTTAGCCACTCGTCTTCACTGGTTTTCAGATATTGCCCCAGTGCTCTGTTCTCGATGTTGACGCAGTCCTCTATACTTAGTAGTCCTCTCCCTCCTTCCTTTCGTGTTATGTATAGTCTGTCCGTATTTGCTTGTGGGTGTAGTGCTTTGTGTATTGTCATATGTTTCCTGGTTTTCTGATCTATGCTGCGAAGTTCTGCCTTCGTCCATTCCACTATTCCTGCGCTGTATCTGATTACTAGCACTGCCCATGTGTTTATGGCTTTTATCATATTTCCGGCGTTGAGTTTTGACTTGAGTATCACCTTGAGTCTCTGCATATATTCTTTCCTGATCGTGCCCTTCATCTCTTGGTGTTTTATATCCCCTGCTTCTATTATTCCCAGGTATTTGTATCCTGTCTCATCTATGTGTTTGATGTTGCTCCCATCTGGTAGCTTTATCCCTTCAGTTCTCGTTACTTTGCCTTTTTGTATGTTGACTAAGGCGCATTTTTCTATTCCAAACTCCATCCTGATGTCCCCAGATACAATCCTTACAGTCTGGATTAGGGTATCTATTTCCTTGATGCTCTTACCATACAGCTTGATGTCGTCCATGAACATCAGATGGTTGATTCTGTTGCCTCTTTTCTTGAGTTGGTACCCGGCATCCATCTTCTGTATTATTTTTATTATTATTATTATTATTATTATTATTATTATTATTATTATTATTATTATTATTATTATTATTATTATTATTATTATTATTATTAACTTTTTCTTCAGGGCTTTTGCCACTGAATCATGCCTCTTTTTGTACTGGTTCTGTGCAAGTGCTGGACATTCGCTTGCTATGTGGTTTATGGTTTCATTTTTCATATTGCACTTCCTACATATGGGAGGGATGTTATTTCCATATATCGTTCTTTGAACATATCTGGTTCTCAGGGCCTGATCTTGTGCCTCTGTTATCATTCCTTCAGTTTCCTTCTTGAGCTCTCCCCTCTGTAACTATTGCCATGTGTCATCGCTGGCTAGTTCTTTAGTCTCTCTCATGTATTGTCCGTGCTTTGGTTTGTTGTGCCACTCCTCTGTTCTGTTTGTCATTCTCCTGTCTCTGTATATTTCTGGGTCTTCGTCTACTTTTATTAGTCCTTCTTCCCATGTACTCTTGAGCTACCCGTCTTCACTGGTTTTCAGATATTGCCTCAGTGCACTGTTCTCGATATTGACGCAGTCCTCTATTCTTAGTAGTCCTTTCCATCCTTCCTTTCGCGTTATGTATAGTCTGTCCGTATTTGCTCTTCGGTGTTATGCTTTGTGTATTGTCATATGTTTCCTAGTTTTCTGGTCTATGCTGCGGAGTTCTGCCTTCGTCCATTCCACTATTCCTGCGCTGTATCTGATTACTGGCACTGCCCATGTGTTTATGGTTTTTATCAAATTTCCGGTGTTGAGTTTTGACTTGAGTATCGCTTTGAGTCTCTGCATATATTCTTTCCTGATCGTATCCTTCATCTCATGGTGTTTTATATCCCTTCCTTCCAGTATTCCAAGGTCTTTGTATCCCGTCTCATCTATGTATTTGGTGTTGTTCCCATCTGGTAGCTTTATCCCTTCAGTCCTTGTTACTTTGCCCTTTTATATGTTGACTAAGGCACATTTTTCTATTACAAACTCCATCCTGATGTCCCCAGATACAATCCTTACAGTCTGGATTACGATGCTCTTACCATGCAGCTTGGTGTCATCCATGAACATCAGATGGTTAATTCTGTTGCCTCTTTTCTTGAGTTGGTACCCAGCATCCATCTTCTGCAGTATTTTTGTCATGGGAATCATGGCTACTACGAAGAGTAGTGGGGACAGTGAGTCGCCCTGGAAGATCCCTTCTCCTGATATTAACCTCTGCTAGTCTTATTCCAGAGCTTGTCAGTATAGTATTCCAGTTGCGCATTGTATTTTTGAGAAAGCTGATGGCGTTTTCCTCTGCCCCATATATTGTCGAAGTCTTTCTTTTAGTCTATCCATGCCATGCTTAGGTTGGTTTTCCTTCTCCTACTGTTCTTCATTACCATTTTGTCTATCAGGAGCTGGTCTTTTGTGCCCTTACACTTCCTTCTGCAGCCTTTCTATTGGTGGGGGATGGTTTTTGTCTCCTCTAGGTAGTTGTATAGTCTTTCACTGATGATACCTGTTAGTAACTTCCACATTATTGGCAGGCAGGTGATAGGCCTGTAGTTACTGGCTATATTTCCCTTACTCTTGTCTTTTTGTACTAAGGATGTTATTCCTGTGGTCATCCATTTGGGCGCGTGGTGATTTCTGTTACAATGCTGGAGTTGTTCTGATATTCGTGGGTGTAGGGCCTTGAAATTTTTGAGCCCGTATCTTTGGACTTGGGCTTTCCAGTTTGGTATTTTCTTTAGTTGGTGTCTGACTGTGTCTGTCGTGATCTCTATGAAACTTTGTGTTGTGTGATACCGGATTGTTCCATATGTTTTCCCAGAGTCTCTTACTTGGTTCGGCTTCAGGAATTTCTTAGTGGTTGTCTTCCCCTCTTAGTTGGCTGTATAGTCTTTTCTGGTTGGTTCCGAATAGTTTGTTATGTTGGTATCCCTTACTCCTGTTCATGTACCGTTGGATCTTATGTGCTTTGGCCTTAAGCCTTTGTTTTACATCTATTGTGTTGTTTAGTCCCCTCTCTTGTACTTTGCATTTCTCGTTGAGTTCCTCCCTTGTATCCTTGCTTCTTAGCCTTTTATTATTATTATTATTATTATTGTTCTAAAGGGTCCACAATAATACAAAGTGTAAAAAGTCTGTGTATAATTTTGAGGACTTTACAGAAAGCTTTCGAACCCTTCCCTGGGTTCATCTTCAGTGGACCCTTTAGAACATTACATATACTCTCGTTATAGAGAGTTTTTCCCTACTATTATTATTATTATTATTATTATTATTATTATTATTATTATTATTATTATTATTATTTTTTACTTTTCTTGATTCTTCTTAGGCCAAGCTAATATGTCGGTGAAAAAAAGGATTATTATTATTATTATTATTATTATTATTATTATTATTATTATTATTATTATTATTATTATTATTATTATTATTATTATTAATTATTATTTTTTTTTTGGTTTATCACAGTCCTCCAATTCGACTGGGTGGCATTTATAGTGTGGGGTTCCGGGTTGCATCCTGCCTCCTTAGGAGTCCATCACTTTTCTTACTATGTGTGCCGTTTCCTGGAGCTACTTCAGCCTCTAGTTTTTTCAGATTCCTTTTCAGGGATCTTGGGATCGTGCCTAGTGCTCCTATGATTATGGGTACAATTTCCACTGGCATATTCCATATCCTTCTTATTTCTATTTTCAGGTCTTTGATACTTATCCATTTTTTCCCTTTCTTTCTCTTCAACTCTGGTGTTCCATGGTATTGCGACATCAATGAGTGATAATTTCTTCTTGATTTTGTCAATCAACGTCACGTCTGGTCTATTTGCACGTATCACCCTATCTGTTCTGATACCTTAGTCCCAGAGGATCTTTGCCTGATCGTTTTCTATCACTCCTTCAGGTTGGTGCTCTTACCACTTATTACTGCAAGGTAGCTGATGTTTCTTGTACCGGCTCCAGTGGAGGGCTTTTGCTACTGAATCATGCCTCTTTTTGTACTGGTTCTGTGCTAGTGCAGGACATTTGCTTGCTATGTGGTTTATGGTCTCATTTTTCGTATTGCACTTCTTACATATGGGAGAGATGTTATTTCCATCTATCGTTCTTTGGATATATCTGGTTCTTAGGGCCTGTCTTGTGCCGCTGTTATCATTCCTTCAGTTTCCTTCTTGAGCTCTCCCCTCTGTAACCATTGCCATGTGTCATCGCTGGCCAATTCTTTAGTCTGTCTCATGTATTGTCCGTGCATTGGTTTGTTGTGCCAGTCCTCTGTTCTGTTTGTCATTCTCCTGTCTCTGTATATTTCTGGGTCTTCATCTACTTTTATCAGTCCTTCTTCCCATGCACTCTTTAGCCGCTCGTCTTCACTGGTTTTCAGATATTGCCCCAGTGCTCTGTTCTCGATGTTGACGCAGTCC
>NC_087214.1:75490231-75520231 GCF_015104395.2 Macrobrachium nipponense
CTCAGTTCAATGTTCAGAATTTTTAGCAGCTCCTTCCGGTCCCAAGTTTTTGGGGTCTGAAACCACTCTGTCTAGAGCACAGTGGAGCGCTTTAGCAGAGCATGTGGTGGTTTTATGGTGTCTACTAGTATGGTAAAGGCACAAATAAGATGTATTGCTATGGAATCATTGATAAACTCTGGTAGAATAACTGATGAAGATGAGTTAGAATTGGCTCAAGAGTTGTTGAATGTAGCACGTGCTGATCTCATAAATAAGCAAGCAGAAAAGAAAGAGAAAAGTGATGCAGAGTTAGAGCTTAGACGCATTGAAGCAGAAGAGAATTTGATTAAGCTAAAATGCTTGCTGAAAGAGAGAGAATGCAAGCTGAAAGAGAGAGAATGCAAGCTGAAAGAGAAAGAATAGACAGGGAAAAACAAGAAAGAAGAGAAAGAGAAGAAGAAAAAGCAGCAGAAGAGGAAAGAAGAAAGAAAGTAAAAGACGGAAAGAGAAATCGCAAGACATGAAAGGGAAATGGGAATTAAAAATAAGAGCTAGATCCACATTACCTGTAACACCGTCTAACCTAACAAGGTAATCAAGACCCTGTATTTGATGTAGTGAGAGTACAGAAGTTAATCCCTAAGTTTACTGAAGAAGCTCCAGATGAGTTTTTTGATCACTTTGAGGAAAGTGGCTTCAGGTATGGGATGGCCAGAGGATAAATGGTCAGTTTTGCTACAAAGTGTCTTGATTGGTAAGTGAGAAGTGCTTATCTAGCCTTAACAGCTGATCAGTGTAAAGACTACAAGGTACTTAAACACAGTGTGCTACAAGTTTACCAGATGACCCCAGAGTACTACAATGAGAGATTCAGAAATTTAAGAAAAGATGAGAAGGGAACCTTCTTAGATTATGCTTACAAAGTGAGAAGGTGTTTCAAACGTTGGGTAGAAGCTGCTAAAGTTAAAACTTTTGATGAGTTTAGAAGAGTTACTTGTTCTTGAACAGTATCTTAAGGGAATTCCTGAACATATAAGAGCTTATTTAAGAGAGAGAGAAGTGAAGAAACTTGACAAAGCTGCTACACTTAGTGAAGATTACAATATAATCAGTAGCAAACGTAATTACAATGTCAAGTACCAGAGTCAACAACGCCCAGGTTTGGTTTAAGTCTTATCCAAATAACAGGAACAAATTTAATGGGAAACCTTCAAGTGATACTACTAAGAGTACACAAGGAAATACAGCTCAGCAAATTAATGTGAAATCCTCATCCAGTTTTTCAAGACAGTTACAGAAACCTAATGTGTCTGTTTCAAGTGTGGAAGAGTAGGACACTACAGTCAAGAGTGTTACCGGAATCAACAGCAGTCAAAACCAGTTAGTCAAGTTGTGAAACAAAACTACGAAGAGCAGTGTGGGAAAGAATCAGACTCCAGAGAAGAATGAAACTAAACAAGCTGAATGTTAGCAACCAGTGGAAATGCTACCTCAAGCAGTGAGTGGTTAAGCAGTGTGGAGGCTTTTAAGCCATATATCTATGAGGGTATGCTGTCAACTCAAGAAGGAAGTATGCAGGTACCAGTCAAGATATTACATGATACAGGGAGTAACCATAGTGTGGTAGTACGTGGTTCTCACCCTCAGTTGGAGAAGAGTCTCACAGGAGATTCAGTTATTTTGAAGGGTATAGGAGGAGAGGAAGTAACTCCTATATGCCGCTTACACCTGTCTGTGAATTGGGTGACAGGGAATGTTGATTTTGCTGTAAAGGACTCACTGGCTGTGGAAGGTATACATGTCTGTTGGGGAATGAAGTTGGTGGTGTGCCATTTATTCCTTGTCCTGTAGTGACAGACAAACCATTGAGGATTAGTCCTACAGAAAGAGTTGGAGAAGAATAATCCCCCACCTGTTTCCTAGTTGTGTAACTACCAGAAGTATGAAGAGGACTACGACTGTAAGTGAAGAAACTGAGGATTTACACACCCAAGAAGGATCAAGTGAAGGATCTTTGTGCTTAGAAGAATTATTCCAGGGAAGTGAAGTTTCCCATAGTGCTGACCAAGAAGAGATTTCCCAAGAAGATGAAGAAGACGACAACGAAGAAGAAGAACCTGATGTTCCTGAAGAGACTCCGAGTAGTCAAAGTGTTGCTGAAGACAGTAGTGATACTACAGTAGCTGAGTTAGCAGATATTGAGAATTCAACCTTTGAAGTTGTCAAGTGACAAGAGAGAAGCTGATGGACTTGCAGAAGAAGGATGCATCGTTAACTGATTTGTTCTTCAGAGTTGTTGATCGAGAAGAGATGCAACAAACTCCTACCTGTTACTATCTGAAGGAAGGTTTACTGATGAGGAAGTATAGACCTACAGATATACCAGGAGATGCTGTATGGGGCGAATATCATCAAATTTTGATTCCATATCCATTGAGAAAGCAAGTGATTGCAGTAGCTCATGAGTCTGGACATATGGGAATCAGGAAGACTGTGGAGAAGATCATGAAATATTTTTTCTGGCCTGGACTTCACAGAGATGTTAGCAGGTTCTGTCGTGAGTGTCATACCTGCCAGATAGCTGGGAAAACCGAATGAACCATCAAGAAAGCCCCCCTACAACTATAGAAGTTAGAGGAGAACCCTTTAGCAAAGTGATTATAGACATAGTTGGACCATTGCCGAAGACAACGAAAGGAAATGAGTATTTGTTGACATTAATGTATCCAGTGACAAGGTATCCAGAAGCAATCCCTGTTAGAAACATATCTGCCAAGATAGTTGCTGAGAAACTTGAGGAGTTTTTCTCAAAGTTTGGTATACCAGAAATAGTACAAAGTGACAGAGGAACAACTTTACTTCAAAGTTATTCCAGGATGTGATGATTTGTTAGGAGTGAAACAACAGTTATCCACTGCCTATCATCCAGGAAACTCAAGGTGCCTTGGAAAGGTTCCACCAGACATTGAAAAGTATGCTGACAAAGTATTGTTTTTTCTGAGTCAGGTAGAGAATGGGATGTTGGTTTACCATTAATGTTGTTTGAAGTTAGGAATGCTTATCATCAAAGTATGGGATGTTCACCTAATGAGATGATTTTTGGAAGAGAAGTTAGAGGACCATTGAAGATTCTTGCAGAAAATTGGGAAGAAAATCAAGAGGAAAGCCAAGCAGAGTATGTGAAGAACTTAAGGAAGAGGTGAAAGAGATTAGGAAAATTCTCTTAGAAAAATGAAATGATAGTCAAGAGAAAATGAAAAGGAGATTTGATGCTAAGACTAAGCTAAGAAGTTTTAGTGTTGGTCAACAAGTGTTAGTGTTCTTACCTGTCAAGAGATTTCCCCTCACTAATAAATTTTCAAGGTCCTGTTTACAAGATAATTCAGAAGTTAAGTGATAGAACTTATGTGATTGAAACACCAGAAAAAGAAGAAGACAAAGGAATAGTACATGTGAACCTCTTGAAACCTTATTTCTCAGAAACTAAAACTGAAACTGTGTCCAGTAACCCAGACAACTTTATCTACAGAAGACGATGATGGCTACGAATTGGGAGCTGCAAGCAAGATGAATAATTCTTCAATTTTGGAAAATTTGGAGGATAAACTGAAACATCTGAGTGTTGAACAAGGTGAAGACCTAAGTGACGTAATTAGAAGTTTTCCAGAAATTTTTTCAGATGTGCCTAGACGTACTG
This sequence comes from Macrobrachium nipponense, assembly GCF_015104395.2. Taxonomy (NCBI): domain Eukaryota; kingdom Metazoa; phylum Arthropoda; class Malacostraca; order Decapoda; family Palaemonidae; genus Macrobrachium; species Macrobrachium nipponense. The sequence continues at coordinate 75,493,911 of NC_087214.1, forward strand.
ATCTGACCAAGCATGAAATCAAGATTCAAGAAGATGGAAACTTTCAAGCAAACAAAGAGCCTATCGCTTATCACCGTATCATCGAGATGTTTTGAAGAAAGAAGTTGAATATTTTGCTGCAACATGGATTAGCAGAACCCAGTTCAAGTCACTTCAGTTCTCCATGTGTGTTGGTGAAGAAACCAGATGGTTCCTTTAGGATGTGTACTGATTATAGGAAGCTGAATCTATCAGTGTGGCTGATAATTATCCTTTGCCTCTTATAGATCAGTTACTTGATAATATTGGGCAAGCCAAGTTTGTTTCCAAGATAGACTTGTTGAAAGGATATTATCAAATTCCTTAGATGAGAATGCGAAGCTGCTGTCAGCTTTTATTATTCCTTTTGGACTATATCAGTATACTGTTCTGCCGTTTGGTCTGATGAATGCACCGCAACATTTCAACGAGTGATGGATCAACTGTTAGGATCAATAGAAGGAGTAGGTGTATACCTAGATGACATCGTGATTTACTCTACAACGTGGGAAGAACATCTGAAGATTCTGAAGAAAGTTTTCAAGAAACTACAAGAAGCAGGATTTAACAGTCAACCTAGAGAAGAGTGAGTTTTGGAAAGGCAACTGTACAGTATCTTGGGTTTGAAGTTGGGGAAAGGCCTTCTTGCTCCAGTAAATGCTAATGTAGAAGGTATCCGTAAGGCTACCCCACCTACTACAGGAAACAGCTACAGAGATTTTTTGGGGATGGCTGGTTTCTATCGTCGTTTTTGCCCAAATTTCTCAGCCGTAGTAGCTCCCTTGACAGACTTGACTGGGATAGTCCAAAGCTAAGTTTATTTGGACTCCAGAGTGTCAAGAATCCTTTGAGAAGGTAAAAGCCATTTTAACTTCAAGACCAGTACTTCAAGCTCCAGACTTCGACAAGAAATTTGTGATACAAGTTGATGCGTCAGACTGTGGTGTTGGAGCTGTTCTACTTCAAGAAGATGAAAATAATATCTACCATCCTGTATGCTTCATGTCTACAAAATTGAAAAAACATCAGAAAGTATATTCGACAATTGAGAAGGAAACTTTAGCCTTAATCACCGCATTGAAAAAATTGAAGTGTATGTGAATAGACCTAGGAATGAAGAAATTGTAGTGTTTTCTGATCACAATCCACTGTCATTTATCCAGAAAATGAAAAACCATAATCAAAGACTGACCAGGTGGTCTTTGTGCCTGCAACAGTATAACTTAAGAGTGCAGCACATTAGTGGCAAAAACAATGTAGTTGCTGATTATTTATCTCGTTGCGAATCGTTGGATTCAACACCGTGATAAAAAATCTTCTGGGGGGAGGTATATTATATATTGCTACTTTCAAAATGCATGTTTTCCCCTCTTTGAAATGTCTTGTAGATTGTGTAACATTTTTTTCAGATTCTAGATAGCTTAGAATAGGATGTTTTAAAATGTGTGTTCAGATTTCGCATTAACGTCAATGTAAAAAAAATATATATCTAACGTAAAGAAGAGGAAGATCCATTGTCTTTTCAAAGCTGCAAATGTTTAACTTTTATGTCAGCACTTTGAAATTAGAGTCTGCGAGATCCGTTTGCGTCCCTGCTCTGTCAGCGCGTTTGATAGCGAGCTCGTTGTCATAAAAAACATGTCAATCTTAATTATCGTTTACCCTCCGTTTCAATCGGGTACGTATCTGTTGGCAGTCTTGTCTTGTACGGGGTTGTATTTGGCAAGTCCCACGTGGGTATTGCATTTTTTTATGTAAGATTGCGTCAGATTTCAGAACTTTCGAGAAGCTTTTGTGCCTAGAACGTTTTGAGACATCTGCTCTGTCATTTCCATAAAGGAAGAGATTTTCATTCGATCTTAAGACCTCGAGGCAGTTAGATCTCCCTCTCTCTCTCTCTCGCTCTCTCTCTCTCTCACTCGACATCGAGATTAAATTAACGTAACGTAAATTTGGTCACTCATATTGTGAGAATTGTATATTTGATATTTCTTAGAATTTATTTAGTTTATTTAATTTCTTTTGTGGAATCTGAACAAACATTTCGTAACGGCGCCTTGTTTTTTTTTTTGTGAAAGTGTAATTTACAAGAGAAGAAAAGAAGTTGGTATACCAAAAAGGTAAAGTGTGTTATATTTTATTAGTTGCAACTAATAATTGTTAGGAACAGTGAATAACTAATAATGGATAGGGAGTGTGTTTAACTAATAACGGATAGGAATTGTGTTTAACTAATAATTGTTAGGAACAGTGAATAACTAATAATGGATAGGGAGTGTGTTTAATTAATAATTGATAGGAACTGTTGTCTGTTACGAAGGTTTGGTAAAAACTGTTGGTTAGTGTTTTTGAATGAAAAAGATTTACACTTTTACACATTGCTGATATTTTTTGTGTTTGTGTCTGTTCCATTGTTTGTGCACTTATTCATTTTTCTTATTGAAGTGTGTCTTTTTGTTTTATATTTTCATTTGCATTCACCATTTAATTGACTTAGTTATTTTCATTGCTTTATCATTGCACATTTAATTAAATTTAACACTTGTGAATTTATTTGCATTTACTTAGAATTCTTTTCAAGTTTTATTGTTGTTTAGCACTTGTGAATTAATTTCAAATTTTCAATTATTGCCTAACACTTTTGAATTTTGATTGAATTAATTTTCTTGAATTTTGTGATAAATTAATTTTGATTTAATTTTACTTAATTTGATTCAAGAATTAATTAAGCTTTACTTTGTTTTCAAGTAACAGTAATTTTCCCTGATATTGTGAATTTCACTTATAAATTTTTGAATTTAATAATAATTTTTGTATTTAAAATTTTTATAAGTGTTTTCTTTATCTTACACCAGTATAAATATATATAATTATGACTATATTTATGATAGGTAGAGACATAGAGTGGTAATTGATTTGCTTTCCTTCAATTTAATTGAAGTGACTTAGAACCAGGAAGTACTTAGACTTCTGAAATCAGGGAAATACTTAGAGTTTTGAAAGTTGTTGATGGAGTGATGCCCTTTGATTAATTTAATTACTTACAAGATTACCTCACACCTGTTTTGATGAACTTAGTCTGATTTTCTGCAATACTGGTAAGTGTTAAGGATCACTGTTGCCTTTAGTGTATTCAGTCGTTTAAATGTGTTATGAGGGTTCAGGTGTTTGGCTTTTGGTGAGGTAATATTTGATACATGATAACCAGATACTTGGCACTTCGTAACAATATATATAATAGTATATATATATATATATATATATATATATATATATATATATATATATATATATATATATATATATATATATATATATATATATATAATCATCATATATGTATATATATATATATATAATATATATATATATATATATATATATATATTATTATATATATATATTATATATATATATATATATTATATATCTATATATATATATATATATATATAATATATATATTAATATATACGTATACATATATAGGTATTACAGAAACCCACAATTCCTTTACAGCCTTTTCATCAACGGACGAATAGATTATTACCGCGGAAAGTTTTTTTGAGGTTGGTGGGAATATTACTTGAATAATCTTCAACTGCAAGCCAGCTATTTCTGACACTCTTTTACCACGTCAACGAGATGCCAGACACTTCTTGCATAAAATGCTTTTCCCTTTCGCTTTCATAAAATGCTAGTCCCCGGCGACAGCATATCACAGTTTTTATTATTATTTTTTTTCTGTCGAAAAACAAAAGCTCTGCAACAATTGCGCGCATTCTTTATACTAACCGGTTTCAAGAGTAGGGGGGGGGCGGATTTGCTAAAATTATACGAAACGCTAAAATATTTAAGATATCTGTGCAATTTTGCAGTCACTGAAGAAAAGAGAATTAGAGTAATTATTTTTTTATTATTGTTTCTGATTTTTTTTATAATTCACTAATCTCCTACTATGGGGAAAGAACAAATATTAAAAACGTTCATTTTAAAATTATAATTGTGTTCCTAATTTTCGTAATAATACCATTATATCTTTATGAAAAAATGTTCTCCATGACAGTACGCACGTCTTTAATTTTTTTTAAAGATACATATTAGAAAACAGAGTAACAAAATGTGAAATACATTAGCTGGAACAAAATAAACCGTTCAAGTAAGTACTTGGTCTTTTTTTTTTACTTACAACTCTGTTCTATGAAACTGAATAAATGTAATCTTAACGACCGTGACTGAATTGTTGCTTGGTGAAAAATTAATATTATTATTACGTAGATCAGTTGCATCTCGGATCGGAGCAGCTAGGAATATTATTCTAACTTAAACCTTCTCTACGAGTGAATTATGTATTATATATATATATATATATATATATATATATATATATATATATATATATATATGTATATATATATATATATATATCTATATATATATATATATATATATATATATATATATATATATATGTGTGTGTGTGACTGGTAAAAATGTTCTGTAACACAGAATTCCATCTAATAAAAGGAGCCCATAAAAACACCAAAATATAGAGAAAAAAGTACTATATTTACAGAGATTGCTGTCCCCTCCCTTCTTCAGGTAGATGAATGAGAAAGGTTTAAAGAAAAGGTGGTATTTATACCAAGAGGTCCATCCACAAACAAGCCATTTTAAGTCACCCCCGCTGATAATCTTCCTTTAATCTTCTTAAGGGTTGGTTGAATGAAGACTTTGTCGATCGTGTCCGAAATCCATGCTCCTTTTGAGATGTTTCATTACCTGCCTCTCTTTTATTAAGGCCGATTCCATCATTTGACTCTTGTACCGGCAGTTGCTGCTATAAATTACACGTGACAAATTCCAGTTTATTCTTATGGTTATGTTCATTTATATGGTTGAAAATAGCCGAGTTCTGTTGTCCATACCTAACTGACCGTTTGTGTTGTATTAATCTCTGGGGAAGGGATTTACCTGTAAATCCGATGTAAGATTGGTCACAGTCCTGGCATGGGATTTCGTATACCCCAGAGTCCTTTGGAGATGTCATTTGTTGGACATTAATCAGGGATTTGGCTAAGGTGTTTGGGTAAGTATATACAAAAGGGTTCGATTTTCCGAGGGGGTTGGTTATTCTCTTAATCGTGTCCAGGTGGGAATTATTATTTTATTGTTGGGTGTATCTCTGGTCTTGTCTTTAGGGGTCGGTAGAAAATTACGTTTGCTTTGTGAATTGCTTTCTCAATTATATGGTCAGGATATTTTAAAGACGAAAGTTGCTTGCGAATTAGTTCAAATTCTTTTTCCAGGAATTCTGGGGAACAAATTCGTAAGGCTCTTAAGAACAAGTTACTAGCTACACCTATCTTGATAGTAATGTCATGATAGCTAAAGTAGTGAATGTATGAAAGTGAGAACGTTGGTTTTCTGTATATGGTAAATTTGTATTCTGTCGTATCTCTGATTATTAAGACATCAAGAAAAGGAATTTTGTTGTCTGTTTCCCATTCAACTTTAAATTTGATGCTGGGCACTAATGTGTTTAATTTCGAGAGGAATTCATTGAAATTGCCCCACCTATTATCCCAAAATGTTAGGATATCATCCACGTATCTCATCCACAGCATGTTTTTGGGTTTTATTGCATTTATTACTGTAGTTTCAAAGTATTCCATGTACAGATTGGTTAGAACAGGACTTAAAGGACTACCCATACTACACCCGAATTTTTGCTTGTAGAATGATTCCCCGAATGAAAATACGTTATTAGATGCACATAATTCAACTAGCTTTATTATTTTGTCAAGCGCCAATGGGAAATGATCTGAATAGGGGGATAATTTTACCCTTAAAAACTGAAGAACGTCCTGTACTGGTACTTTAGTGAACAGGGAATCTATGTCAAGGCTTAAAAGTTTTATGTTGTGAAGTGGTATATGTGCTTCTCTGAATTTGTGACAAAAATCTTCCGAATGTTTAATGTGACTGGGAGAAAAAGTGCCTAAAAAAGGTGAAAGGAGGCCAGCTAACCACTTAGAAATTTTGTAATTGAAAGCACCGGCACATGAAACGATGGGTCTGAATGGAAGATTGTCTTTGTGAGTTTTGGGAAGGCCATAAAAGTAGGGTAATTTAGGATTAATTACTTTAAATTTCTCTAATAGTTCAATACTCTTTTTGTCTTTGCCAATTAATCTTACTTTCCGAAAAAATTCTGTGGGAACCCAGTCTAATCTTCGCCTCCTCACTACGGACCACATATACAGGTATCTGATTTCATTCTGTTCCGACATTGCTGCCTATAATAGCGTGACACATTCCAACAGACTTCTACGCAAGTTAAATAACCTAATAGACAATAGTGCATGGAATAATCTTGAGCAACAAGACAAAGTTTTAAACTTATCCAACACCCCCCTTACTTGTAAATCAACATTTAGTTTAAATTTAGGCTTATCCTTTGCCCTTATGCCAGACCGCAAAAACAACCTAGACTTCATAGTGGCTTTTGATAAATTCATATCTGACAAAAACTACAACCGTGAAGAGATATGTTTAAAAGGAGTGTTACTAAATGCTTTAACTGACTTACATAAGAAATATCCTGTTCCCCGCAGATTCATGATAGCCATCCACTCGCTAAAAAAGTTAGATGTTATAATAAGTAGATCCGACAAAGACGGCAAAACTCGTAATAATGGACAAAAGACTTCTACCTTGACAAAATCAACCAGCTCCTTAGCGACACAAACACATACGAAAAACTGACGAAAAATCCCCTCCAAAACGTTCCCACAGAATTTTTCGGAAAGTAAGATTAATTGGCAAAGACAAAAAGAGTATTGAACTATTAGAGAAATTTAAAGTAATTAATCCTAAATTACCCTACTTTTATATGGCCTTCCCAAAACTCACAAAGACAATCTTCCATTCAGACCCATCATTTCATGTGCCGGTGCTTTCAATTACAAAATTTCTAAGTGGTTAGCTGGCCTCCTTTCCCCTTTTTTTTTTAGGCACTTTTCTCCCAGTCACATTAAACATTCGGAAAGATTTTTGTCACAAATTCAGAGAAGCACATATACCCACTTCACAACATAAAACTTTTAAGCCTTGACGTAGATTCCCTGTTCACTAAAGTACCAGTACAGGACGTTCTTCAGTTTTTAAGGGTAAAATTATCCCCCTATTCAGATCATTTCCCATTGGCGCTTGACAAAATAATAAAGCTAGTTGAATTATGTGCATCTAATAAACGTATTTTCATTCGGGGAATCATTCTACAAGCAAAAATTCGGGTGTAGTATGGGTAGTCCCTTTAAGTCCTGTTCTAGCCAATCTGTACATGGATACTTTGAAACTACAGTAATAAATGCAATAAAACCCAAAAACATGCTGTGGATGAGATACGTGGATGATATCCTAACATTTTTGGGAATAATCTAGGTGGGGCAATTTCAATGAATTCCTCTCGAAATTAAACACATTAGTGCCAGCATCAAATTTAAAGTTGAATGGGAAACAGACAACAAAATTCCTTTTCTTGATGTCTTAATAATCAGAGATACGACAGAATACAAATTTACCATATACAGAAAACCAACGTTCTCACTTTCATACATTCACTACTTTAGCTATCATGACATTACTATCAAGATAGGTGTAGCTAGTAACTTGTTCTTAAGAGCCTTACGAATTTGTTCCCCAGAATTCCTGGAAAAAGAATTTGAACTAATTTGCAAGCAACTTTCGTCTTTAAAATATCCTGACCATATAATTGAGAAAGCAATTCACAAAGCAAACGTAATTTTCTACCGACCCCCTAAAGACAAGACCAGAAATACACCCAACAATAAAATAATAATTCCCCACCTGGACACGATTAAGAGAATAACCAACCCCCTCGGAAAATCGAACTCTTTTGTATTTACTTACCCAAACACCTTAGCCAAATCCCTGATTAATGTCCAACAAATGACATCTCCAAAGGACTCTGGGGTATACGAAATCCCATGCCAGGACTGTGACCAATCTTACATCGGATTTACAGGTAAATCCCTTCCCCAGAGATTAATACAACACAAACGGTCAGTTAGGTATGGACAACAGAACTCGGCATTTTCAACCATATAAATGAACATAACCATAGAATAAACTGGAATTTGTCACGTGTAATTTATAGCAGCAACTGCCGGTACAAGAGTCAAATGATGGAATCGGCCTTAATAAAAAGAGAGGCAGGTAATGAACATTCTGCAAAAGGAGCATGGATTTCGGACATGATCGACAAAGTCATCATTCAACCAACCCTTAAGAAGATTAAAGGAAGATTATCAGCGGGGGTGACTTAAAATGGCTTGTTTGTGGATGGACCTCTCGGTATAAATACCACTTTTCTGTAAACTTTTCTCATTCATCTACCTGAAGAGGGAGACAGCAATCTCTGAAATATAGTACTTTTTCTCTATATTTTGGTGTTATTATGGGCTCCTTTTATTAGAATATATATGTATATATATATTATATATATATATATATTATATATATTATATTATATAATATATATCTATAATACTATATATAGAAATACTATACATATATATATATATATATATATATATATTATATATATATATATATATATATATATATATATATATATATATATATATATATATATATATATATATATATATATATATATATATATATATATATATATATATATATATATATATATATATATATATATATATATATATATATATATATATATATATGTGTGTGTGTGTGTGTGTGTGTGTGTGTGCATGTGTGTGTGTATGGTTATATATTCATTCAATTATCATAAACACAGGTTGTAAAGGAAGACTGTTCATTAAGCGAGCTCCTTGTATTTAATATTTCCTTCCAATCCCTACATGTAATTTAAATAATGCCTTCGACGGTATACTCTCCCGGCAGTTTCCGCCCTTCTAGTAATACATTTCGTAAGAAAGATTGGCCGTAATAACGTGTATATATATCTCACATAGCAACCACTTATTCAACCCGACGAACGGGAACAACACCGAGGCCATTAGTATTACAACTACATTCAAAGTAGACGAAAAATACCCTTGCGTTTTTGGAAGCCTCGGAAAAATAAAAGACTAAGTTTTGCAAGATCACAATCACCGGTGAACTCGGGAACAAAAGATGTTCAGAGAAGCACGTAGTAATTTGTGAAAAAAATATATATATATACACAAAACCGAAAGGGCATAAATTTGACAAAGGTACTTGGTAATGATTATGCAAAGTGGAAGGGTTGTGGTAACAGAGGCCTAACCCTGCGACCCCGGAAGGTCGAAAGTGAGCCGTAAATCTGGTATATTTTTTGGCCCAAATCTTTCGTTGTAGAAAAGGTTGCTGGTGACCCAAATGATAAAAAACAAGACGGGGGAGAGCTTTTACGATTTTTGTTGACCTCACGGACAAAAGGTTGGCTCCTTCTTCGTTTTTTGTTTTTTTTTTACTCTCACTGTGTTAATAAAATTGAAAAGAACTTTTGAACTACAGGTCCTCTTATGTGAATTAAACAGATCTATATACTGTTTGCATTAATTTCAAGCACTTCCTCTTTCGATCCTCATCTTCAAAGTTCTTAAAATACATTTTTTATATACTTACTATGAGATTCAGGGCCTCTGTAACACGGTTTTTTGGACTTTGCTCCTTGTAAAACCATCGGATGTAGCTGAAAGTTGACATATGTATATTTTACAGCCACACACAAATTTTGTCAGCATTATCAATACCCTAAACCCAATAGTTTTAATTTTTATAGAGTAAAAATGATCTAGCCGACGCCATGGCCAATGATTACGAGCCAAGAGTCGAAAAACATTCATCACGTAAGCAAAGTAAACACCTTTTGACGAAATGTTGCGCCGCCCATCCACTAGACAGAAACCCATTCACCTTGTTCCATCGGCTCTGAAACCCAAAGACTTTATGAATGGCGGAACGATACATAGATGTGGGTGGGGTATCTGTGCTAGTGCAGTAGTGCCGCAACAGTATAGCAGTAATATACATGAATTAAACGTTTAGGCCAACTGCTGGGATCCTTGAGGATCATTTAGCATTTCTTACAACTACTTGAGAAATGAGTTTTTATAGCCAGTAAATTTTCTAATCCAACAATCCCCATGATAGCCTTCAGTGTTATCCTGAATTATAACGAGGCCAAAATGGGTGGAGCCTCATGGAGTTATCATTCTGACGATAATTATCGTTGAAGGTTTAAAGCCAAAATAATGGTACAGGGTTTTTTTTCAGTAAAAAGGTAGATAGCCAATAAATAAAAATTGCATGACATTGGATATAGCAGTTATCAAATCAAGCTTGTCTTGAAATTTTTTTGAAAATTACCATCTATTCCCTACATCTTGTCAATCTGATTTCTTAGGAAACTTATTTTGGGAGTTAGACTAATAATCGAAGTGTTTTTGTATTTATTAACATATTTTGTTGGTTTGTTCATTATGACAATTATCAGTGGAGAGGTTTCAGAGTTCATAAAGGTGTGCTGCTTTGCTTGTATTTAAATTTGTTTGTCATTGTTGCCAGAGGTATAGCCTTTCTTACGTATAGCCAATCATCCATCGAGAAAGAGGGAAGAAATGCTGTTATAAATTACGTAACGAGTGCGTTCGAAACCTTTTCTCTGAGTAAGTTGGCCCGTCTTCAAAAAAAGTCACTTTTACATTGTAAGTACCAAATTTATTCAACCTACGTAATGCAGAATAAAGTCAAAATTTATGTGTAGATATAATGTGTATTCTGAATAAGCGTTATATTTCTGAAATACATAGATAAAAAGTTATTGCGAAAAAACCGTGTTACAGAGGCCCTGAATCTCATAGTAGTTTGTTTGTTTTGTTTGTTTGTATGGTGTTTTTACGTTGCATGGAACCAATGGTTATTTAGTAACGGGACCAATGGCTTTACGTGACTTCCAAACCATGTCTAGAGTGAACTTCTATCACCAGAAATACACATCCCTAACCCCTCAGTGGAATGCCCGAGAATAGAACTCGCGGCCACCGAGGTGGCAGGCCGAGACCATACCAATCACGCCACTGAGGCGCTATATATATGCTTACTTTGGACGTTTTTGCTTCCGATTCTTTTAATTGCTCCAAATATCAGAATTTTCACCCAAATGTCCCAGATTTATTGAAAGGTTCGGGTTTATGTTGCTTTCTATATCAGGTAAAAATGATAAGAGCATCAAATATTTATGTTTGGCTTCCATAGTCTATTACATAATGTATTGTATATGCCAAGAAAAATGGGACTAAACGTATAGAGAATAAAAAATCTCTAAAGTTAATTTCCCAAGGGAAGAATTTAATCTGAATTGATATAACTGATTACAAAAACCTCGCTTGATTTCACAGAAATGGAAATTCTATTAACAAATTTGACGTAGGCATTGCATTTCGATGCGAAAAATAGCTCGAAATTTTTGCGCATTAATGATATAACTATATTTTATATAAAAAGAGAACTTCATCTGTGAACGAGAGAACTGCAGTGAAAGATGTGCATTCAAATCTCCCTCCGTAGTAGGATTTGCATTCCTGATTACATTCCCGGAGCAAATCCATTCCCGGCGTTATAAGGCCATGAATTTCAAGGCTGTGAATTAAGAGCTATGAAATTTGTTTACTGTGAATTGCGCTAACGATGAGCTGACAGCGATAAATTGCCGACAATGAACTATCCGCCTTAAAATATGGGCTGTTTGCGTCCAGATTTTCGTTTTTATGCGATATCATTTCCCGAAATTTATGCGCACGTATTTGCTTGCGTTCGCTTTTATGATACGAAGGCAAAATATTGTGTTTTTAATGTGCGTATACATATCGCTCTGTCACGATGGAATTTACCATGGAAAAGTTGCTTCAGATTTTCTCTATGGTGATCAAGTCTATGTTACATACAATATCCAAGAGGAAGGTCATAGATATTGACATGAATTGTCTGCGCAGTTTATGAGACATAAGAACAACTGAGAGATGTTAACAGCAGTGACGACATCTTCATTCTGAATATGTTTGGTGGTGAGGAACGAATGGATGATAATGCGTTGGTGAAAACAAGGCAAGACTCAGAAGTGTTGATGAGGAGTGGAGAGGCAATACTGGATAACTGTATTGCTGGGGTAAAAAAATTACTGGCAGGAAAGGGCCGCTATATACGAGGCTATATATATATATATATATATATATATATATATATATATATATATATATATATATATATATATATATAAATATATATATATATATATATATATATATATATATATATATATATATATATATATACATATATATATATATATATATATATATATATATATATATATATATATATATATATATGTATATATATATATGTGTGTGTGTGTATATATATATATATATATATATATATATATTATAGTATTACATACAGGTAGAAAAATAGACTCAATTGGTAAGAACAAAGCAAATTGCAATTGCTTCTGTGAGATTGTTTATAAAAAAAATTTGCTGTTTTAATGTGCCACAAAAACTAATTGTACGTCCTCATATACGTAAATTTACGTAAAAAGGACCGGGCGTAACTAATAAGTAGATGATACAGATACAGTTCTATTAGGACTGCACAATGCATGAATTCTGATTATCAAGAATCAAGACTAAGAGTTATTTGGAGAAAATACCAAAAGCATCTGGTTTTGAAAAGTGAAACCTTGAAATTTACATTTCTTTCAAGTTCAGTGGTCGGAGAGAACCAGGAATTATCTATTATCTTAGCGTCTGGCTTCATTAAATATGAAACAAAGGGGTCTATTGCAGGAGCGGGGAGACCTGGTGGAAACAGAGCCTCTTGTATTTAAATTTTTAATTTAAAGATACAGCTCTCTTTACTCGTACGCTTGTTTATTTGATACACCTTTTCTGATTAAATTCATAATTAACAAGTCGCGTCGAAGATATTTCTTAATATTGATGGAACGCCGAATTGACCGTCAGAATGATCAGATACTAAAAGAATTTCTAGAAATTGGGAAAATTGGAAACAACGTGAGACAATAAACTACAATTAACATTATAGATACTTATAATACTTCTACATAAACGTGACTCTTTCGTATAATTGAGTGAAACTGATCGTTTTCCAGAATAGGCCTCATTACACTTGAGAACAGTCAATGCAACCATTAATGTGGTCAAAAATATGTGAGCTTCTTTTAAAATACATAAGTGATGAATATGACAATATATCACGCCATTTAAAACCGTAGTGAATAAAATCTGACTCACCATTTACCATAATAATAGCCGCCAATTTTATTAACCTTAAACTCATATAGGGTTATGGTACAGCCATTTCTAATTAATATTATGCTCCACATGACCAGACTATTGGCCTTTTTAAGTTCTCATAAAAAATAGTCTTTTTAGTAAATAAAAATATTAAACTAGTTATGACGTAAAGAGAATGTTCATGAAGTGATGAAAATAAAAACGATATCAAATCTCGTTAATTATTAGCTATACATAGCACTGATATCAAATCATAATATATGAAGGATTTATTGACTTGAAACTTACACTAACTTTTTCATTTTTTTTTTATTTCATTTACTTTTCTAAACATTTCGCAAAGGGTACAAAATTATTATCAGTGCCAATATGCAATTCAGCAGGTGGTCTTGAGCAACGAAATATTCATTCGTTTTGCAGACAATTATTGAGCTTCCTTTTTTATCTCCCCAACAAATGCCAACTTCCAGTTAATTCTGCCATTTTGGTTAATCAACGCGCGAGTGTTGGCCGTTAAGCAGTTAGATACAGCTAAAGTGGCGCTTTTACTCTTTAATAGAGTTTAATGCATCATTGCCAGTTTTTATGGGCTTGTATTTACTTTTATCATATACATTTATCATTTTTCAATTATATATTTTTCGTACTTTTTTAGCACATGATCACCTGTAGTTTGTCTTAAAAAAAATAAATTATCTTAAGTGCATAGAATCAGGGTTTTAGATTACAAATATATTAATCTATCGGCTGACTGACTGGCTGAATTATTGATCAGCTGATAGACTAATTGACTGATATATGTTGTATAACATTTCAACAAAAATTAATAATCGTTTGATAAGACCTCCGCTAAGAAATTCCAGAATTTGACAACTTGACGTTTCTTCTATTAAATGAACTTCTTACATCGAGAGTACAGTACAGTACCATTAGTGAGTGGCATTTGCAAATATATTCCTTGTTATGGAAGTACAATTAAGACGTGATCCTACCTCCAGCTTACTCGTTCCACGTGCAAGATTTTCCCCTCACGCTTAAGTTGTAAACATTATGTTTCTAACTTAACGTAAATTAGAACTTGCTAAAATCTACGGTCAAATAGAGCCTTGTTTCACCAACGAAAATTAAACTTATTACACTGTATTTTATTAAAAAATAATTTATCTGTACTTTTTAACATGCACAATATTTATTTATTTTATATTTTTACTCTAATAAATAAATTATAAATATCCTATCCTTAAATTCCTGTATCTTTAACTCAACGAGGAACCCCCTTTTCATATCTATTTAGGCTCTTTCATAGACCTTTCCTACCAACCCCGCCCCCGAACAACAACAACCCCAAATAAGCAAAAATAGTAAGTTAGAATTTTTTTCACATTTTCCGTCTAGGTCACTTTTTTATTTTTTTGGATAAACCAGGTAACGATTTCACAGAGGTTCATAATCAGCATCACCTCTAATTTTCATTTGAAAACATGATGTCTGACTCTTCTCAGTAGTTGTTGTTTGAGATTAAGCTGACCTTATGCCAGCACGGGCTCTTGCTCCTAGAGCAACCCGTAGACTTCTCAGTTATATGTGATTGGAATCGAATTTTTCCTAGCAAACTCATTGTCAGCATTTTCAGGTAGTATAAGTATTAAGAACTGAGTGTTTACTTTGTGATATGTCTAGAATCTCGCAATATTTTACATATTTTAAGATACTGTAAATCTTTTACAATAATTTCATAAACTCAAAAACTAATTTGCACCGTGAATTGTTATAGTAAAAATATTTTGAGATAATGAAATTCTTTGAGAATAATTTCATCAACTCAAAAACTAATTCGCACCGTGAATTATTACGGTAAAAGTATTTTCAGATAATGAAATTTTTGTTACATTATTTTCATTAACTTAAAAAATAATTTGCGCCGTGAATTGTTATGGATGAAATATTTTGAGATCCTGTAAATCTTTTACTATAATTCCATTAACTCCAAAAATAATTTGCATCGTGAATTGTTTTAGTAAAAATATTTTGAGATAATGAAAATCTTTCACAATAATTTTATTATCTAAAAAAATAATTTGCACTGTGAATTGTTATAGTAAAATTATTTTGAGATGCTGTAAATCTTTTACAATAATTTCATTAACTCAAAAACTAATTTGCACCGTGAATTGTTATAGTAAAAGTATTTTGAGATAAAGAACATCTTTTACAATAATTCCATTAACTCAAAAACTAATTCACAACGTGATTTATTATAGAAAAATATTTTAAAATAATTAAAATCTTTTACAATAATTTCATCAACACAAAAACTAATTTGCACCGTGAATTGTTATAGTAGTAAAAATATTTTGAGATAATAAAAACCTTTACAATAAACCCATCAACTCAAAAAATAATTTGCACCGTGAACTGTTATAGTAAAAATAGTTTGAGATACTGTAAATTTTTTACAATAATTCCATTTAACACAAAAAGTAATTTGGAACGTGAATTATTATAGTTTGTCTATAATTAACATACATAATTGTACTGTGTAAAACCGATGGCTAAACAGTAGGGGATTAAGAGTTCAAGATTTAATTTTTGCATTTTGACATTTAATTTCAACTTTTCCTCTCATTCACTTCTAACATTTTCTCCCCCTATAATTCCTGTAACTCCATCCCCCCTAACCTCTATAATTACCATCCTTTATCTTTGTTTTTTTCTCTGTCCATTAGAAAGTGCGCCTGAAAGCCGCTGATTCTCTTAACCATTAAATTTTACGCCTCCAGGGACTCTGAAAGGAACATAATTTTAAACTGGCCAAAATTACCAGATTTCCTGCCTTTCCCGTGTGCTTCGAAATAGGATGATGCCCAGAAGAGAATAAGCCTTATATATATATATATATATATATATATATATATATATATATATATATATATATATATATATATATATATATATATGTGTGTGTGTGTGTGTGTGAATAAATTGATCACGAATATTATAAAAAACGTGATGCTATGTATAAATAAAGGTGGTGCCAAGGAGGAAAATGGAAAGACAAGAATATCAAGATCTTTCGGTCGACGCGACCCTTTACTTAAGGCACAACTGATCACAACAGAGCAAAAACATAGTAAAGTAGGCTTAGTATCCAAACTAACGTAAAGGGTCGTGTAGACCGATAGATCTTGTCATCTCGTCTTTCCGTTTTCCTAGTGGGATCATCTTTATGTATATATATATAATAATTATATAATATATATATATCTATATATATATATTAATATATATATCTATATATATATTGTATATAATGTTATATTTATTAATATAAGCTATATATATATATATATATATACTATATTATATTTATATATATATACAAACACACACAATCCGCCGGTCTATGATTAAGCAATATACTGCTTTTCACGACCTCTTATGTATTTGCTCTTGGATTTCCAATAAACACCTGAGAACCATTCAATGCGGCAAGGAGAAATATTAATTTGATTAATGCAGCAAGATACTCAAGCACAATCATCATCAAATGTTCATACAAGACGTATGATTGCGGATGCTCTACATTATTGATAATAATAATAATAATAATAATAATAAATAATAATAATAATAATAATAATAATAATAATAATAATAATAAAAATAATAATAAGTAATAATAAATAATACACACACCAGTATGACAGAAACAAATAACTTGGCATATGCAGGAGCAAGATTAGTAGCAGAACTGATGGGGATTCGAACACCAACACCACCAGCACAACCAACCCAACAGAAACCAAAACAGCAAACCTCCTTGGAAAAGGCGCCTGGAAAAGCAAATCATGGTGATGAGATCTGACTTGAGTAAACTGAAAGAGATGGCAGAAAAAAGCTAAGAAGCAAGAAAACAAGGGAGGAACTCAACGAGAATACAAAGTACAAGAGAGGGGACTAAACAACACAATAGAAGATGTAAAACAGAGGCTTAAGGCCAAAGCACATAAGATCCAACGGTACATTAACAGGAATAAGGGATACCAACATAACAAACTATTCGGAAACCAACCAGAAAAAGACTATACAGCCAACTAAGAGGGGAAGACAACCACCCAGAAATTCCTGAAGCCGAACCAAGTAAGAGACTCTGGGAAAAAATATGGAGCAATCCGGTATCACACAACAAACATGCAACATGGCTCCAGGAAGTCAAGGAAGAAGAAACAGGGAGAATAAAACAAAGATTCACAGAGATCACGACAGACACAGTGAGACACCAACTAAAGAAAATGCCAAACTGGAAAGCCCCAGGTCCCGATGAAGTCCTGGATACTGGCTCAAAAACTTCAAGCCCTACACACGAATAGCAGAAAAACTCCAGCATTGTATCTCAAATCACCATGCACCCAAATGGATGACCACAGGAAGAACATCCTTAGTACAAAAAGACAAGAGTAAGGGAAATATAGCCAGTAACTTACAGGCTATCACCTGCCTACCAATAATGTGGAAGTTACTAACAGGTATCAGTGAAAGGCTATACAACTACCTAAGAGGAGACAACCACCACCATCCCCCACCAACAGAAAGGCTGCAGAAGGAAGTGTAGGGGCACAAAAGACCAGCTCCTGATAGACAAAATGGTAATGAAGAACAGTAGGAGAAGGAAAACCAACCTAAGCATGGCATGGATAGACCATAAGAAAGCCTTCGACATGATACCACACACATGGCTAATAGAATGCCTGAAAATATATGGGGCAGAGGAAAACACCATCAGCTTCCTCAAAAATACAATGCGCAACTGGAATACAATACTTACAAGCTCTGGAATAAGACTAGCAGAGGTTTATATCAGGAGGGGGATCTTCCAGGGCGACTCAGTCCCCACTACTCTTCGTAGTAGCCATGATTCCCATGACAAAAGTGCTACAGAAGATGGATGCCGGGTACCAACTCAAGAAAAGAGGCAACAGAATCAACCATCTGATGTTCATGGACGACATCAAGCTGTATGGTAAGAGCATTAAGGAAATAGATACCCTAATCCAGACTATAAGGATTGTATCTGGGGACATCAGGATGGAGTTTGGAATAGAAAAATGCGCCTTAGTCAACATACAAAAAGGCAAAGTAACGAGAACTGAAGGGATTAAGCTACCAGATGGGAGCAACATCAAACACATAGATGAGACAGGATACAAATACCTGGGAATAATGGAAGGAGGGGATATAAAACACCAGGAGATGAAGGACACGATCAGTAAAGAATATATGCAGAGACACAAGGACGGATATATGATAAAAGCCATAAACACATGGGCAGTGCCAGTAATCAGATACAGCGCAGGAATAGTGGAATGGTCGAAGGCAGAACTCGGCAGCATAGATCAGAAAACCAGGAAACATATGACAATACACAAAGCACTAAACCCAAGAGCAAATACGGACAGACTATACATAACACGAAACGAAGGAGGGAGAGGACTACTAAGTACAGAGGACTGCGTCAACATCGACAACAGAGCACTGGGGCAATATCTGAAAACCAGTGAAGACGAGTGGCTAAAGAGTGCATGGGAAGAAGAACTAATAAAAGTAGACGAAGACCCAGAAATATGCAGAGACAGGAGAATGACAGACAGAACAGAGGACTGGCACAACAAACCAATGCACGGAAAATACATGAGACAGACTAAAGAACTGGCCAGCGATGACACATGGCAATGGCTACAGAGGGCAGAGCTAAAGAAGGAAACTGAAAGAATGATAAAAGCGGCACAAGATCAGGCCCTAAGAACCAGATATGTTCAAAGAACGATAGACGGAAATAACATCTCTCCCATATGTAGGAAGTGCAATACGAAAAATGAAACCATAAACCACATAGCAAGCGAATGCCCGGCACTTGCACAGAACCAGTACAAAAAGAGGCATGATTCAGTGGCAAAAGTCCTCCACTGGAGCCTGTGCAAGAAACATCAGCTACCTGGCAGTAATAAGTGGTACGAGCACCAACCTGAGGGAGTGATAGAAAACGATCACGCAAAGATCCTCTGGGACTATTGTATCAGAACGGTTAGGGTGATACTTGCAAACAGACCAGACGTGACGTTGATTGACAAAGTCAAGAAGAAAGTATCACTCATTGATGTCGCAATACCATGGGACACCAGAGTTGAAGAGAAAGAGAGGGAAAAAATGGATAAGTATCAAGATCTGAAAATAGAAATAAGAAGGATATGGGATATGCCAGTGGAAATCGTACCCATAATCATAGGAGCACTAGGCACGATCCCAAGATCACTGAAAAGGAATCTAGAAAAACTAGAGGCTGAAGTAGCTCCAGGACTCATGCAGAAGAGTGTGATCCTATAGAAACGGCACACATAGTAAGAAAAGTGATGGGACTCCTAAGGAAGGCAGGATACGACCCGGAGCCCCACACTATAAATACCACCCAGTCGAATTGGAGGACTGTGATAGAGCAAAAAAAAAAATAAGATAAAATAATAATATTAATAATAATAATAATAAACCATAAACCACATAGCAAGCGAATGTCCGGCACTTGCACAGAACCAGTACAAAAAGAGGCATGATTCAGTTTAAAAGTCCTCCACTGGAGCCTGTGCAAGAAACATCAGCTACCTTGCAGTAATAAGTTGTACGAACAGACAACCTGAAGGAGTGATAGAAAACGATCAGGCAAAGATCCTCTGGGACTATGGTATCAGAACAGATAGGGTGATAAGTGCAAATAGACCAGATGTGACGTTGATTGACAAAATCAAGAAGAAAGTATCACTCATTGATGTCGCAATACCATAGGACACCACAGTTGAAGAGAAAGATTTGAAAATAGAAATAAGAAGGATATGGGATATGCCAGTGGAAACCATACTCATAATCATAGGAGCACTAGGCACAATTCCAAGATCCCTGAAAAGGAATCTAGAAAAACTAGAGGCTGAAGTAGCTCCAGGACTCATGCAGAAGAGTGTGATCCTGGAAACGGCGTACATAGTAAGAAAAGTGATGGACTCCTAAGGAGGCAGGATGCAACCCGGAACCCCACACTATAAAATACCACCCAGTCGAATTGGAGGACTGTGATAGATCAAAAAAAAAAAAAAAATAATAATAATAATAAGTGGCGCCGTGGCAGAGTGGGTTAGGTCGACAATGGACTGGTTAAGCAACATTGGGGCTGGTCAGTCGTTGGATGGGTGACCGCTCTCCTCGGCGTTGATTCCTTGGGAAGGGATCTTTACCATAATTTCCTCAGTCTACTCAGCTGTAACTGAGTACCTATCCCTGATGGGGTAGGGTTCCAGCTATGGGTTTAAATAGCAAAATCAGCAATGGGAGTAAGAAAATGAAGGAATAAACGACAACGGCGTAAATGGAACATCTGGCAACAGAGGGGCTTCGTCCGGTAGCCAGGTATTCAACCCAATTGAAGGGGGAGACGGTCAGGTACTTGGAGGTCGTCATCCAGCAACAGACCACCACAACGACAATAACCAACAGCCTGAGATTGGAGCTATAGAAGCAAACCAAAGGAAGAAATGGACAAGAGAAGAAAATAAGGAAATATGGAGATGCTACATCAGAAGCAACCCGACAGAGAGAGGATACAGAAGAAGGTTGGTCAACATCTGGAATGAGAGGAATAACGCCCCCCAAACAGAGCAGAGGCTGGCAGACCAAGTAAGGAACATAAAGAAAAAGAACTGGCTCTCCCCAACAGAAAGAGAAGAACTAGAAAGGGAAATGTCACACGACAACCAATTACACGAAGACAAACTGAGAGACGATGCCACAGAAGACGACGGGGATGATGAGGTATCAAACAATGGCACACGAAGAAACACCGACGAAGTAACAGAGAGGACGGAATGGGTAGAAAAGATTAGACAATGGATGGAGCCAGATACAGAGAGAACAAAGATCCCCTCCATGAAAGCCTACAGCACCAAGAAATTAAGAGAGAAAATAGTAAGGTCAATGAAATCATGGGCATAATACACACCACCAGTATGACAGAAACAAATAACTTAGCATACGCAGGAGCAAGATTAGTAGCAGAACTAATGGGGATACGAACACCAACACCACCAGCACAACCAACCCAACAGAAACCGAAACAGCAACCTCCTTGGAAAAGGCGCCTGGAAAAGCAAATCATGGTGATGAGATCTGACTTGAGTAAACTGAAAGAGATTGCAGAAAAAAGGCTAAGAGGCAAGAAAACAAGGGAGGAACTCAACGAGATATACAAAGTACAAGAGAGGGGACTAAACAACACAATAGAAGATGTAAAACAGAGGCTTAAGGCCAAAGCACATAAGATCCAACGGTGCATGAACAGGAATAAGGGATACCAACAGAACAAACTATTTGGAACCAACCAGAAAAGACTATACAGCGAACTAAGAGGGGAAGACAACCACCAAGAAATTCCTGAAGCCGAACCAAGTAAGAGACTCTGGGAAAAAATATGGAGCAATCCGGTATCACACAACAAACATGCAACATGGCTCCAGGAAGTCAAGAAAGAAGAAACAGGGAGAATAAAACAAAGATTCATAGAGATCACGACAGACACAGTCAAACACCAACTTAAGAAAATGCCAAACTGGAAAGCCACAGGTCCCGATGAAGTCCATGGATATAGGCTCAAAAACTTCAAGGCCCTACACCCACGAATAGCAGAACAACTCCAGCATTGTATCTCAAATCACCATGCACCCAAATGGATGACCACAGGAAGAACATCCTTGGTACAAAAAGACAAGAGTAAAGGAAATATAGCCAGTAACTACAGGCATATCACCTGCCTACCAATAATGTGGAAGTTACTAACAGGTATCATCAGTGAAAAGGCTATACAACTACCAAGAGGAGACAAACACCATCCCCCACCAACAGAAAGGCTGCAGAAGGAAGTGTAGGGGCACAAAAGACCAGCTCCTGATAGACAAAATGGTAATGAAGAACAGTAGGAGAAGGAAAACCAACCTAAACATGGCATGGATAGACTATAAGAAAGCCTTCAACATGATACCACACACATGGTTAATAGAATGCCTGAAAATATATGGGGCAGAGGAAAACACCATCAGCTTCCTCAAAAATACAATGCACAACTGGAATACAATATTTACAAGCTCTGGAATAAGACTAGCAGAAGTTAATATCAGGAGAGGGATCTTCCAGGGCGACTCATTGTCCCCACTACTCTTCGTAGTAGCCATGATTCCCATGACAAAAATACTGCAGAAGATGGATGACGGGTACCAACTCAAGAAAACAGGCTACAGAATCAACCATCTGATGTTCATGGACGACATGAAGCTGTATGGGAAGAGCATCAAGGAAATGGATACCCTAATCCAGACTGTAACGATTGTATCTGGGGACATCAGGATGGAGTTTGGAATAGAAAAATGCGCCTTAGTCAACATACAAAAAGGAGAAGTAACGAGAACTGAAGGGATAAAGCTACCAGATGGGAGCAACATCAAACACATACATGAGACAGGATAAAAATACCTAGGAATAATGGAAGGAGGGGATATAAAACACCAAGAAATGAGGGACACGATCAGGAAAGAATATATGCAGAGCCTCAAGGAGATACTCAAGTCAAAATTCAACGCCGGAAATATGATAAAAGCCATAAACACATGGGCAGTGCCAGTAATCAGATACAGCACAGGAATAGTAGAATGGACGAAGGCAGAACTCCGCAGCATAGATCAGAAAACCAGGAAACATATGACAATACACAAAGCACTACACCCAAGAGCAAATACGGACAGACTATACATAACATCGAGAACAGAGCACTGGGGCAATATCTGAAAACCAGTGAAGACAAGTGGCTAAAGAGTGCATGGGAAGGACTAATAAAAGTAGACGAAGACCCAGAAATATACAGAGACAGGACAATACAAACAGAACAGAGGACTGACACAACAAACCAATGCACGGACAATACATGAGACAGACTAAAGAACTAGCCAGCGATGACACATGGCAATGGCTACAGAGGGGAGAGCTAAAGAAGGAAACTGAAGGAATGATAACAGCGGCACAAGATCAGGGCCTAAGAACCAGATATGTTCAAAGAACGATAGACGGAAATAACATCTCTCCGATATGTAGGAAGTGCAATACGAAAAATGAAACCATAAACCACATAGCAAGCGAATGTCCGGCACTTGCACAGAACCAGTACAAAAAGAGGCATGATTCAGTGGCAAAAACCCTCCACTGGAGCCTGTGCAAGAAACATCAGCTACCTTACAGTAATAAGTGGTACGAGCACCAACCTGAAGGAGTGATAGAAAACGATCAGGCAAAGATCCTCTGGGACTATGGTATCAGAACAGATAGGTGATACGTGCAAATAGACCAGACCTGACGTTGATTGACAAAGTCAAGAAGAAAGTAGCACTCATTGATGTCGCAATACCATGGGACACCAGAGTTGAAGAGAAAGAGAGGGAAAAAATGGATAAGTATCAAGATCTGAAAATAGAAATAAGAAGGATATGGGATATGCCAGTGGAAATCGTACCCATAATCATAGGAGCACTAGGCACGATCCCAAGATCCCTGAAAAGGAATCTAGAAAAACTAGAGGCTGAAGTAGCTCCAGGACTCATGCAGAAGAGTGTGATCCTAGAAACGGCGCACATAGTAAGAAACGCGATGGACTCCTAAGGAGGCAGGATGCAACCCGAAGCCCCACACCATAAATACCATCCAGTCGAATTGGAGGACTGTGATAGAGCCCCCCCCAAAAAAATAAATAAATAAATAATAATAATAATTAATAAAAACTCTCGTTTTGACTTTGGCTTTGCTATTTGGCAGCATCAGAAGTGTTTGACGTCATTCAGTGAACTTAAATGAAGGCCAATGAATTCAACTAATGAAGGAGAAGAGAGAACTTGTTATGCCTTTGTGATTTTAACTCTGCATGTTATCATTCCGTCGCCTAATTGCCAATTAACAAGGATGACGTTACCCCCTTCGGTCGTTTACCTTGCCGCGAAAAGAGGAATAATGATTTTTTGAAATTTCCTTGTGAGGAAAAAAAGAGGTAAAATTATTTTATGAGGAATAAAACTCTTCCAGCCAAGAACAATATATAATGTACAGAAATGCTGACAAAGTGCGGACAAGCAGTTCATTTCTTTGATAATTCGAGAATAGCAGCTTTAGCTTCTAGCAAATCAGCAAAAGTCTTAATAACAGAGTTTATCAAAGGAGGTAAATTGATTATATGATTAATCAGTATGTCATTCCTTGTCTCTCTCCCACCCAGTGAAGAGGAACCCTACATCGTTAATTTTATGCGTTTGTGACAAAAAACCAAGTGGTTAATACCTAATACTTACGTTACATAAAAATGGGAAAAAATAATATTGCTATGCTATGCTGTTAGTTTGACCAGACCACTGAGCTGACTAACAGCTCTCCTAGGGCTGGCCCGAAGGATTATATTTTTATTTACGTTCCTAGGAACCAACTGTTTACTTAGCAACGGGACCTACAGCTTATTGTAGGATCCGAACCCCATTACATTGAGAAATGAACTTATCACCAGAAATTCATTCCTCTGATTCCACGCTGGCTGTAGCTGGGAGCGACCTCTGGTGCTATGTTGTGAATTTCCGCTTTGTAAGGGGATGATCCCTTTGTTTATGAATTTCGCTTACTCGGGGAGTAAGCCTACAAACTACTTTGTTGACGTTCTTGTTCTTGTTGTTTTTCTTGTTGGGGGTAGGAAAGCCTAAAAAAAGGCCCGAAAAGGTGTTTCTCGTTGAGTTAAAGACACAAGAATTTTAGGATTGGATATTTAGGAGCCATTTATTACAATCAAAATGTACATAAAAATGTGCATTTCAAACAGTACAGAAAAAATTATTTCTAAAAAATATATATCGTCGTTATTCAATCTTCGTTGGTGAAACCAGGCTCTATTTGCCCGTAGATTTTAGCACGGGGGACAAGTAAGCTGGAGGTCGGCTCACGCCTTGGTAAGAGAGAATTTTCGTTACTCCTGAATTTGTAGAAATGCTTGAAAATGCTTAATAAAACTACAGAGCGATAAAATGGAAAATTGTAAAACATTAAAAAGTACAGAAAATTCCTCTTTTTATTTCTGGAGGAAAACTAGTGAATTATATCTAGATGCAGAGAAGATACAGTAAAAGATATTCACTGTAGACATGCATATATAATTATATTATATTACTATCAGCATGACACACACGCATAAATCAAACATCCATGGTATTTCACTAAAATAAATATGGTTTCTGGATTCTTAGAGTGAAACGTTAATAATCCTTGATTACTATTTTTGAGAGATATCTAAAAATCGCGCGATTCCATCACAAACAAATGGGAGCAATTCAAACAAAGAGAAAGTAAAATGTCTAGATATGTATTGTGAGAGCTGCCACATCTAAACGAAGGCAGAACATGTTGGGAGTATGACCAATATAAATTTTCAAATATTTTTTTTTTTTTTATGAATTATTACGTAGCATTTTAAAGATAATAAAAAAAAATGGTTGAACACTGAACTTCGATTTAGTTCACAAAAGTAGAGATAACGCTTGATATTTCGTATTTTGAAATCGAATGGATTTACGGGATTTAAAAGGGTATCAAGAATTAAATTAAGACGCCGAGTCTGTAATGAACAGGAAACAAGTAAAACATGCAACGAAGTTTCTCTGGCGCAATCCAGTTTTCTGTACAGCCGCTACAGCCTATAATGAAGGCCACCGAAAATAGATCTAGCTTTCGGTGGTCTCGGTATAATACTGCATGAGCCGCGACCCATGAAACTTTGCCCACGGCCTGGTGGTGGCCTATGCACGATTATGCTAACTTTGACCTTGAATA
>NC_087214.1:75533400-75535900 GCF_015104395.2 Macrobrachium nipponense
TATCACATAAAATTCCTTAGCTCTTCCCTTCCCATAACAACCCAAAATCCAACCCCCCTCCCATACCCTCCCCCGCCCCGCCCTCCCACCCCCCTGACACTTCCCGAGTGGTAGATCATCTTTCAGAGAGGGCTCGGTGCTTCAGAAAAAAGAAAATATGTTTTTGTTTGAGCTGATACTGCCCCAGTCAACTTCACTGACATAACCCTGGGAGTTTAAAGGGAAAAAACTTGGCATTTAATTCGTATGGCCTTGACGTCTCCTATATGGTATATTGAGTTTCACAAAGGGAAATGCATAAGTATGTATATTAGCTCGTGGATATATTTTGTGTGTTTTTGTTATAATAATGCCTCTACTTTGTCGCTGAAATAGGATTTATATTTATTATCATTATTATTATTATTATTATTATTATTATTATTATTATTATTATTATTATTATTATTAACTTTTTCTTCAGGGCTTTTGCCACTGAATCATGCCTCTTTTTGTATTGGTTCTGTGCAAGTGCCGGACATTCGCTTGCTATGTGGTTTATGGTTTCATTTTTCGTATTGCACTTCCTACATATGGGAGGGATGTTATTTCCATATATCGTTCTTTGAACATATCTGGTTCTCAGGGCCTGATCTTGTGCCGCTGTTATCATTCCTTCAGTTTCCTTCTTTAGCTCTCCCCTCTGTAGCCATTGCCATGTGTCATCGCTGGCTAATTCTTTAGTCTGTCTCATGTATTGTCCGTGCATTGGTTTGTTGTGCCAGTCCTCTGTTCTGTCTGTCATTCTCCTGTCTCTGTATATTCCTGGGTCTTCGTCTACTTTTATTAGTCCTTCTTCCCATGCACTCTTTTGCCACCCATCTTCAGATATTGCCCCAGTGCACTGTTCTCGTTGTGTACACAGTCCTCTATTCTTAGTAGTCCTTTCCATCCTTCCTTTCGTGTTATGTATAGTCTGTCCGTATTTGCATTTGGGAGTTATGCTTTGTGTAATGTCATATGTTTCCTAGTTTTCTGGTCTATGCTGCGGACTTCTGCCTTCGTCCATTCCACTATTCCTGCGCTGTATCTGATTGCTGGCACTGCCTATGCGTTTATGGTTTTTATAAAATTTCCGGCGTTGAGTTTTGACTTGAGTAGCGCTTTGAGTCTCTGCATATATTCTTTCCTGATCGTGTCCTTCATCTCATGGTGTTTTATATCCCTTTCTTCCAGTATTCCAAGGTATTTGTATCCCGTCTCATCTATATATTTGGTGTTGCTCCCATCTAGTAGCTTTATCCATTCAGTCATTGTTACTTTGCCCTTTTATATGTTGACTAAGGCGCATTTTTCTATTACAAACTCCATCCTGATGTCCCCAGATACAATCCTCACAGTCTGGATTACGGTATCTATTTCCTTGATGCTCTTACCATACAGCTCGATGTCGTCCATGAATATCAGATGGTTAATTCTGTTGCCTCTTTTCTTCAGTCGGTACCCAGTATCCATCTTCTGCAGTATTTTTGTCATGGGAATCATGGCTACTACGAAGAGTAGTGGGGACAGTGAGTCGCCCTGGAAGATCCCTCTCCTGATATTAACCTCTGCTAGTCTTATTCCAGAGCTTGTCAGTATAGTATTCCAGTTGCGCATTGTATTTTTGAGAAAGCTGATGGCGTTTTCCTCTGCCCCATATATTTTCAGGCATTCTATTAGCCATGTGTGTGGTATCATGTCGAAGGCTTTCTTATAGTCTATCCATGCCATGCTTAGGTTGGTTTTCCTTCTCCTACTGCTCTTCATTACCATTTTGTCTATCAGGAGCTGGTCTTTTGTGCCCCTACACTTCCTTCTGCACTGGGGGATGGTGTTTGTCTCCTCTAGGTAGTTGTATAGCCTTTCACTGATGATACCTGTTAGTAACTTCCACATTATTGGTAGGCAGGTGATAGGCCTGTAGTTACTGGCTATATTTCCCTTACTCTTGTCTTTTTCTACTAAGGATGTTCTTCCTGTGGTCATCCATTTGGGTGCATGGTGATTTGAGATACAATGCTGCTGAAGTTGTTCTGCTATTCTGCCTTGAAGTTTTTGAGCCAGTATCCATGGACTTCATCGGGACCTGGGGCTTTCCAGTTTGGTATTTTCTTTAGTTGGTGTCTGACTGTGTCTGTCCTGATCTCTATGAATCTTTGTTTTATTCTCCTTGTTTCTTCTTCCTTGACTTCCTGGAGCCATGTTGCATGTTAGTTGTGTGATACCGGATTATTCCATATGTTTTCCCAGATTCTCTTACTTGGTTCGGCTTCAGGAATTTCTTGGTGGTTGTCTTCCCCTCTTAGTTGGCTGTATAGTCTTTTCTGGTTGGTTCCGAATAGTTTGTTTTGTTTGTATCCCTTACTCCTGTTCATGTACCGTTGGATTTTATGTGCTTTGGCCTTAAGCCTTTGTTTTACATCTATTGTGTTGTTTAGTCCCCTCTCTTGTACTTTGTATTTCTCGTTGAGTTCCTCCC
>NC_087214.1:75548400-75560900 GCF_015104395.2 Macrobrachium nipponense
AAAAATAGTTTGAGATACTGTAAATTTTTTACAATAATTCCATTTAACTCAAAAAGTAATTTGGAACGTGAATTATTATAATTTGTGTATAATTAACATACATAATTGTACTGTGCAAAACCGATGGCTAAACAGTAGGGGATTAAGAGTTCAAGATTTAATTTTTGCATTATGACATTTAATTTCAACATTTCCTCCCATTCACTTTTAACATTTCTCCCCCTATAATTCCTGTAACTCCATCCCCCCTAACCTCTATAATTACCATCCTTTATCTTTGTTTTTTTCTCTGTCCATTAGAAAGTGCGCCTGAAAGCCGCTGATTCTCTTAACCATTAAATTTTACGCCTCCAGGGACTCTGAAAGTAACATAATTTTAAACTGGCCAAAATTACCAGATTTCCTGCCTTTCCCGTGTGCTTCGAAATAGGATGATGCCTAGAAGAGAATAACCTTTATATATATATAATATATGTATATATATATATATATATATATATATATATATATATATATATATCTATATATATATATATATGTATATGAATAAATTGATCACGAATATATAAAACGTGATGCTATGTATAAATAAAGGTGGTGCCAAGGAGGAAAATGGAAAGACAAGAATATCAAGATCTTTCGGTCGAACGACCCTTTACTTAAGGCACAACTGATCACAACAGAGCAAAAACATAGTACAAGTAGGCTTAGTATCCAAACTAACGTGAAGGGTCGTGTAGACCGATAGATCTTGCATTCTCGTCTTTCCATTTTCCTAGTGGGATCATCTTTACATACATATATATATATATATATATATATATATATATATATATATATATATATATATATATATATATATATGTGTGTGTGTGTGTATGTATATATATACAAACACACACATTCCGCCGGTCTATGATTAAGCAATATACTGCTTTTCACGACCTCTTATGTATTTGCTCTTGGATTTCCAATAAACACCTGAGAACCATTCAATGCGGCAAGGAGAATATTAATTTGATTAATGCAGCAAGCATACTCAAGCACAAACATTTCATCATCAAATGTTCATACAAGACGTATGATTGCGGCTGCTCTACATTATTGATAATAATAATAATAATATAATAATAATAATAATAATAATAATAATATAATAATGATAATGAATATAATAATAATAATAATACACAAAGCACTACACCCAAGAGCAAATACGGACAGACTATACATAACACGAAAGGAAGGAGGGAGAGGACTACTAAGTATAGAGGACTGCGTCAACACCGAGAACAGAAGCATTGGCGGGGCATATCTGAAAACCAGTGAAGACGAGTGGGCTAAGAGTGCATGGGAAGAAGGACTAATAAAAGTAGACGAAGACCCAGAAATATACAGAGACAGGAGAATGACAGACAGAACAGAGGACTGGCACAACAAACCAATGCACGGACAATACATGAGACAGACTAAAGAACTAGCCAGCGATGACAATTGGCAATGGCTACAGAGGAGAGAGCTAAAGAAGGAAACTGAAGGAATGATAACAGCGGCACAAGATCAGGCCCTAAGAACCAGATATGTTCAAAGAACGATAGATGGAAATGACATCTCTCCCATATGTAGGAAGTGCAATACGAAAAATGAGACAATAAACCACATAGCAAGCGAATGCCCGGCACTTGCACAGAACCAGTACAAAAAGAGGCATGATTCAGTGGCAAAAGCCCTCCACTGGAGCCTGTGCAAGAAACATCAGCTACCTTGCAGTAATAAGTGGTACGAGCACCAACCTGAGGGAGTGATAGAAAACGATCAGGCAAAGATCCTCTGGGACTATGGTACTCGGGACACGGATTAGGGGTGGATACGTGCAAACAGACCAGACGTGACGTTGATTGACAAAGTCAAGAAGAAAGTATCACTCATTGATGTCGCAATACCATGGGACACCAGAGTTAAAGAGAAAGAGAGGGAAAAAATGGATAAGTATCAAGATCTGAAAATAGAAATAAGAAGGATATGGGATATGCCAGTGGAAATCGTACCCATAATCATAGAAGCACTAGGCACGATCCCAAGATCCCTGAAAAGGAATCTAGAAAAAACTAGAGGCTGAAAGTAGCTCCGGGTCTCATGCAGAAGAGTGTGATCCTAGAAACGGCACACATAGTAAGAAAGTGATGGACTCCTAAGGAGGCAGGATGCAACCCGGAACCCCACACTATAAATACCACCGAGTCGAATTGGAGGACTGTGATAGAGCATCCCAAAAAAAAAATAATAATAATAATAATAATAATAATACACACCACCAGTATGACAGAAACAAATAACTTGGCATATGCAGGAGCAAGATTAGTAGCAGAACTGATGGGGATTCGAACACCAACACCACCAGCACAACCAACCCAACAGAAACCAAAACAGCAACCTCCTTGGAAAAGGCGCCTGGAAAAGCAAATCATGGTGATGAGATCTGACTTGAGTAAACTGAAAGAGATGGCAGAAAAAAGGCTAAGAAGCAAGAAAACAAGGGAGAAACTCAACGAGAAATACAAAGTACAAGAGAGGGGACTAAACAACACAATAGAAGATGTAAAACAGAGGCTTAAGGCCAAAGCACATAAGATCCAACGGTACATGAAACAGGAAAAGGGGATACCAACAAAACAAACTATCCGGAACCAACAGAAAAGACTATACAGCCAACTAAGAGGGGAAGACAACCACCCAGAAATTCCTGAAGCCGAACCAAGTAAGAGACTCTGGGAAAACATATGGAGCAATCCGGTATCACTCAACAAACATGCAACATGGCTCCAGGAAGTCAAGGAAAAAGAAACAGGGAGAATAAAACAAAGATTCACAGAGATAACGGCAGACACAGTCAGACACCAACTAAAGAAAATGCCAAACTGGAAAGGCCCAGGTCCCGATGAAGTCCATGGATACTGGCTCAAAATTCTTCAAGGCCCTAACACCCACGAATAGCAGAACAACTCCAGCATTGTATCTCAAATCACCATGCACCCAAAATGGATGACCACAGGAACAGAACATCCTTAGTACAAAAAGACAAGAGTAAGGGAATATAGCCATATAACTACAGGCCTATCACCTGCCTACCAATAATGTGGAAGTTACTAACAGGTTTATCCTCAGTGAAAGGCTATACAACTACCTAGAGGAGCAAAACCACAACACCCCACCCCCACCAACAGAAAGGCTGCAGAAGGAAGTGTAGGGGCACAAAAGACCAGCTCCTGATAGACAAAATGGTAATGAAGAACAGTAGGAGAAGGAAAACCAACCTAAGCATGGCATGGATAGACTATAAGAAAGCCTTCGACATGATACCACACACATGGCTAATAGAATGCATGAAAATATATGGGGCAGAGGAAAACACCATCAGCTTCCTCAAAAATACAATGCGCAACTGGAATACAATACTTACAAGCTCTGGAATAAGACTAGCAGAGGTTAATATCAGGAGGGGGATCTTCCAGGGCGACTCACTGTCCCCACTACTCTTCGTAGTAGCCATGATTCCCATGACAAAAGTGCTACAGAAGATGGATGCCGGGTACCAACTCAAGAAAAGAGGCAACAAAATCAACCATCTGATGTTCATGGACGACATCAAGCTGTATGGTATGAGCATCAAGGAAATAGATACCCTAATCCAGACTGTAAGGATT
This sequence comes from Macrobrachium nipponense, assembly GCF_015104395.2. Lineage (NCBI taxonomy): Eukaryota > Metazoa > Arthropoda > Malacostraca > Decapoda > Palaemonidae > Macrobrachium > Macrobrachium nipponense. The sequence continues at coordinate 75,552,105 of NC_087214.1, forward strand.
GTATCTGGGGACATCAGGATGGAGTTTGGAATAGAAAAATGCGCCTTAGTCAACATACAAAAAGGCAAAGTAACGAGAACTGAAGGGATCAAGCTACCAGATGGGAGCAACATCAAACACATAGATGAGACAGGATACAAATACCTAGGAATAATGGAAGGAATGGATATAAAACACCAGGAGATGAAGGACACGATCAGGAAAGAATTGAAGGCAGAGACTCAAGGACGGATATATGATAAAAGCCATAAACACATGGGCTGTGCCAGTAATCAGATACAGCGCAGGAATAGTGGAATGGACGAAGGCAGAACTCGGCAGCATAGATCAGAAAACAAGGAAACATATGACAATACACAAAGCACTAAACCCAAGAGCAAATACGGACAGACTATACATAACACGAAAGGAAGGAGGGAGAGGACTACTAAGTACAGAGAACTGCGTCAACATCGACAACAGAGCACTGGGGCAATATCTGAAAATCAGTGAAGACGAGTGGCTAAAGAGTGCAGGGGAAGAAGGACTAATAAAAGTAGACGAAGACCCAGAAATATACAGAGACAGGAGAATGACAGACATAACAGAGGACTGGCACAACAAACCAATGCACGGACAATACATGAGACAGACTAAAGAACTAGCCAGCGATGACACATGGCAATGGCTACAGAGGGGAGAGCTAACGAAGGAAACTGAAAGAATGATAACAGCAGCACAGGATCAGGCCCTAAGAACCAGATATGTTCAAAGAATGATAGACGGAAATAACATCTCTCCCATATGTCGGAAGTGCAATACGGAAAATGAAACCATAAACCACATAGCAAGCGAATGCCCGGCACTTGCACAGAACCAGTACAAAAAGAGGCATGATTCAGTGGCAAAAGTCCTCCACTGGAGCCTGTGCAAGAAATATCAGCTACCTGGCAGTAATAAGTGGTACGAGCACCAACCTGAGGGAGTGATAGAAAATGATCAGGCAAAGATCCTCTGGGACTATTGTATCAGAACGGTTAGGGTGATACGTGCAAACAGACCAGACGTGACGTTGATTGACAAAGTCAAGAAGAAAGTATCACTCATTGATGTCGCAATACCATGGGACACCAGAGTTGAAGAGAAAGAGAGGGAAAAAATGGATAAGTATCAAGATCTGAAAATAGAAATAAGAAGGATATGGGATATGCCAGTGGAAATCGTACCCATAATCATAGAAGCACTAGGCACGATCCCAAGATCCCTGAAAAGGAATCTAGAAAAACTAGAGGCTGAAGTAGCTCCAGGACTCATGCAGAAGAGTGTGATCCTGGAAACGGCGTACATAGTAAGAAAAGTTATGGACTCCTAAGGAGGCAGGATGCAACCCGGAACCCCACACTATAAAATACCACCCAGTCGAATTGGAAGACTGTGATAGAGCCAAAAAAAAAAAAATAATAATAATAATAATAATAATAAGTGGCGCCGTGGCAGAGTGGGTTAGGTCGACAATGGACTGGTTAAGCAACATTGGGGCTGGTCAGTCGTTGGATGGGTGACTGCTCTCCTCGGCGTTGATTCCTTGGGAAAGGATCTTTACCATAATTTCCTCAGTCTACTCAGCTGTAACTGAGTACCTATCCCTGATGGGGTAGGGTCCAGCTATAGGTTAAATAGCAAAACTCAGCAATGATGTTAAGAAATGAAGGAATAAACGACAACGGCGTAAATGGAACATCTGGCAACAGAGGAGCTTCGTCCGGCAACCAGGTATTCAACCCAATTGAAGGGGGAGACGGTCAGGTACTTGGAGGTCGTCATCCAGCAACAGACCACCACAACAACAATAACCAACAGCCTGAGATTGGAGCTATAGAAGCAAACCAAAGGAAGAAATGGACAAGAGAAAAAAATAAGGAAATATGGAGATGCTACATCAGAAGCAACCCGACGGAGAGAGGATATAGAAGAAGATTGGTCAACATCTGGAATGAGAGGAATAACACCCCCCAAACAGAGCAGAGGCTGGCAGACCAAGTAAGGAACATAAAGAAAAAGAACTGGCTCTCCCCAACAGAAAGAGAAGAACTAGAAAGGGAAATGTCACACGACAACCAATTACACGAAGACGAACTGAGAGACGATGCCACAGAAGACGACAGGGATGATGAGGTATCAAACAATGGCACACGAAGAAACACCAACGAAGTAACAGAGAGGACGGAATGGGTAGAAAAGATTAGACAATGGATGGAGCCAGATACAGAGAGAACAAAGATCCCCTCCATGAAAGCCTACAACACCAAGAAATTAAGGGAGAAAATAGTGAGGTCAATGAAATCATGGGCATAATACACACCACCAGTATGACAGAAACAAATAACTTAGCATATGCAGGAGCAAGATTAGTAGCAGAACTGATGGGGATTCGAACACCAACACCACCAGCACAACCAACCCAACAGAAACCAAAACAGCAACCTCCTTGGAAAAGGCGCCTGGAAAAGCAAATCATGGTGATGAGATCTGACTTGAGTAAACTGAAAGAGATGGCAGAAAAAAGGCTAAGAGGCAAGAAAACAAGGGAGGAACTCAACGAGATATACAAAGTACAAGAGAGGGGACTAAACAACACAATAGAAGATGTAAAACAGAGGCTTAAGGCCAAAGCACATAAGATCCAACGGTGCATGAACAGGAATAAGGGATACCAACAGAACAAGCTATTTGGAACCAACCAGAAAGGACTATACAGCCAACTAAGAGGGGAAGACAACCACCCAGAAATTCCTGAAGCCGAACCAAGTAAGAGACTCTGGGAAAAAATATGGAGCAATCCGGTATCACACAACAAACATGCAACATGGCTCCAGGAAGTCAAGGAAGAAGAAACAGGGAGAATAAAACAAAGATTCATAGAGATCACGACAGACACAGTCAAACACCAACTTAAGAAAATGCCAAACTGGAAAACCCCAGGTCCCGATGAAGTCCATGGATACTGGCTCAAAAACTTCAAGGCCCTACACTCACGAATAGCAGAACAACTCCAGCATTGTATCTCAAATCACCATGCACCCAAATGAATGACCACAGGAAGAACATCCTTAGTACAAAAAGACAAGAGTAAAGGAAATATAGCCAGTAACTACAGGCATATCACTTGCCTACCAATAATGTGGAAGTTACTAACAGGTATCATCAGTGAAAAGGCTATACAACTACCAAGAGGAGACAAACACCATCCCCCGCCAACAGAAAGGCTGCAGAAGGAAGTGTAGGGGCACAAAAGACCAGCTCCTGATAGACAAAATGGTAATGAAGAACAGTAGGAGAAGGAAAACCAACCTAAACATGGCATGGATAGACTATAAGAAAGCCTTCAACATGATACCACACACATGGTTAATAGAATGCCTGAAAATATATGGGGCAGAGGAAAACACCATCAGATTCCTCAAAAATACAATGCACAACTGGAATACAATATTTACAAGCTCTGGAATAAGACTAGCAGAAGTTAATATCAGGAGAGGGATCTTCCAGGGCGACTCACTGTCCCCACTACTCTTCATAGTAGCCATGATTCCCATGACAAAAGTACTACAGAAGATGGATGCCGGGTACCAAGTCAAGAAAATAGGCTACAGAATCAACTATCTGATGTTCATGGACGACATGAAGCTGTATGGGAAGAGCATCAAGGAAATGGATACCCTAATCCAGACTGTAAGGATTGTATCTGGGGACATCAGGATGGAGTTTGGAATAGAAAAATGCGCCTTAGTCAACATACAAAAAGGAGAAGTAACGAGAACTGAAGGGATAAAGCTACCAGTTGGGAGCAACCTCAAACACATACATGAGACAGGATAAAAATACCTAGGAATAATGGAAGGAGGGGATATAAAACACCAAGAAATGAGGGACACGATAAGGAAAGAAAATATGCAGAGCCTCAAGGAGATACTCAAGTCAAAATTCAACGCCGGAAATATGATAAAAGCCATAAACACATGGGCAGTGCCAGTAATCAGATACAGCGCAGGAATAGTAGAATGGACGAAGGCAGAACTCCGCAGCATAGATCAGAAAACCAGGAAACATATGACAATACACAAAGCACTACACCCAAGAGCAAATACGGACAGACTATACATAACATCGAGAACAGAGCACTGGGGCAATATCTGAAAACCAGTGAAGACAAGTGGCTAAAGAGTGCATGGGAAGAACTAATAAAAGTAGACGAAGACCCAGAAATATACAGAGACAGGACAACGACCAACAGAACAGAGGACTGACACAACAAACCAAACCACGGACAATACATGAGAAAGACTAAAGAACTAGCCAGCGATGACATATGGCAATGGCTACAGAGGGGAGAGCTAAAGAAGGAAACTGAAGGAATGATAACAGCGGCACAAGATCAGGCCCTAAGAACCAGATATTTTCAAAGAACGATAGACGGAAATAACATCTCTCCCATATGTAGGAAGTGCAATACGAAAAATGAAACCATAAACCACATAGCAAGCGAATGTCCGGCACTTGCACAGAACCAGTACAAAAAGAGGCACGATTCAGTGGCAAAAACCCTCCACTGGAGCCTGTGCAAGAAACATTAGCTACCTTGCAGTAATAAGTGGTACGAGCACCAACCTGAGGGAGTGATAGAAAACGATCAGGCAAAGATCCTCTGGGACTATGGTATCAGAACAGATAGGGTGATACGTGCAAATAGACCAGACCTGACGTTGATTGACAAAGTCAATAAGAAAGTATCACTCATTGATGTCGCAATACCATGGGACACCAGAGTTGAAGAGAAAGAGAGGGAAAAAATGGATAAGTATCAAGATCTGAAAATAGAAATAAGAAGGATATGGGATATGCCAGTGGAAATCGTACCCATAATCATAGGAGCACTAGGCACGATCCCAAGATCCCTGAAAAGGAATCTAGAAAAACTAGAGGCTGAAGTAGCTCCAGGACTCATGCAGAAGAGTGTGATCTCAGAAACGGCGCACATAGTAAGAAACGTGATGGACTCCTAAGGAGGCAGGATGCAACCCGGAGCCCCACACCATAAATACCATCCCGTCGAATTGGAGGACTGTGATAGAGCCAAAAAAAAAAAATAATAATAATAATAATTAATAAAAACTCTCGTTTTGACTTTGGCTTTGCTATTTGGCAGCATCAGAAGTGTTTGACGTCATTCAGTGAACTTAAATGAAGGCCAATGAATTCAACTAATGAAGGAGAAGAGAGAACTTGTTATGTCTTTGTGATTTTAACTCTGCATGTTATCATTCCGTCGCCTAATTGCCAATTAACAAGGATGACGTTACCCCCTTCGGTCGTTTACCTTGCCGCGAAAAGAGAATAATGATTTTTTAAAATTTCCTCGTGAGGAAAAAAAAAAAAAAAAAAAAAAAAAAAAAAGAGGTAAAATTATTTTATGAGGAATAAAATTCTTCCAGCCAAGAACAATACATAATGTACAGAAATGCTGACAAAGTGCGGACAAACATTTCATTTCTTTGATAATTCGAGAATAGCAGCTTTAGCTTCTAGCAAATCAGCAAAAGTCTTAATAACAGAGTTTATCAAAGGAGGTAAATTGATTATATGATGAATCAGTATGTCATTCCTTGGCTCTCTCCCACCCAGTGAAGAGGAACCCTACATCGTTAATTTTATGCGTTTGTGACAAAAAACCAAGTGGTTAATACCTAATACTTACGTTACATAAAAATGGGGAAAAATAATATTGCTATGCTATGCTGTTAGTTTGACCAGACCGCTGAGCTGACTAACAGCTCTCCTAGGGCTGGCCCGAAGGATTATATTTTTATTTACGTTCCTAGGAACCAACTGTTTACTTAGCAACGGGACCTACAGCTTATTGTAGGATCCGAACCCAATTACATTGAGAAATGAACTTATCACCAGAAATTCATTCCTCTGATTCCACGCTGGCTGTAGCTGGGAGCGACCTCTGGTGCTATGTTGTGAATTTACGCTTTGTAAGGGGATGATCCCTTTGTTTATGAGTTTCGCTTACTCGGGGAGTAAGCCTACAAACTACTTTGTTGACGTTCTTGTTCTTGTTGTTTTTCTTGTTGGGGGTAGGAAAGCCTAAAAAAAGGCCCGAAAAAGGTGCTTCTCGTTGAGTTAAAGACACAAGAATTTTAGGATAGGATATTTAGGAGCCATTTATTACAATCAAAATGTACATAAAAATGTGCATTTCAAACAGTACAGAAAAATTATTTCTAATAAAATATATCGTCGTTATTTCAATCTTCGTTGGTGAAACCAGGCTCTATTTGCCCGTAGATTTTAGTACGGGGGACAAGTAAGCTGGAGGTCGGCTCACGCCTTGGTAAGAGAGAATTTTCGTTACTCCTGAATTTGTAGAAATGCTTGAAAATGCTTAATAAAACTACAGAGCGATAAAATGGAAAATTGTAAAACATTAAAAAGTACAGAAAATTCCTCTTTTTATTTCTGGAGGAAAACTAGCGAATTATATCTAGATGCAGAGAAGATACAGTAAAAGATACTCACTGTAGACATGCATATATAATTGTATTATATTACTATCAGCATGACACACACGCATAAATCAAACATTCAGGGTATTTCACTAAAATAAATATGGTCTCTGGATTCTTAGAGTGAAACGTTAATAAGCCTTGATTACTATTTTTGAGAGATATCTAAAAATCGCGCGATTCCATCACAAACAAATGGGAGCAATTCAAACAAAGAGAAAGTAAAATGTCTAGATATGTATTGTGAGAGCTGCCACATCTAAACGAAGACAGAACATGTTGGGAGTATGACCAATATGAATTTTTGAATAATTTTTTTATGAGTTATTAAGTAGCATTTTAAAAATAATAAAAAAGAAATTGTTGAACACTGAACTTCGATTTAGTTCACAAAAGTAGAGATAACGCTTGATATTTCGTATTTTGAAATCGAATGGATTTACGGGATTTAAAAGGATATCAAAAATTAAATTAAGACGCCGAGTCTGTAATGAACAGGAAACAAGTAAAACATGCAACGAAGTTTCTCTGGCGCAATCCAGTTTTCTGTACAGCCGCTACAGCCTATAATGAAGGCCACCGAAAATAGATCTAGCTTTCGGTGGTCTCGGTATAATACTGCTTGAGCCGCGACCCATGAAACTTTGTCCACGGCCTGGTGGTGGCCTATGCACGATTATGCTAATTTTGACCTTGAATAAGATAAAAACTAACGAGGCTAGAGAGTTGCAATTTGAGATGTATGATAATTGAAGGGTGGCCGATCAACATACCAATTTGCAGCCCGCTAACCTCAGTAGTTTTTAAGATCTAAGGGAGGACAGAAAAGGTATGGACAGACAAAGCCAGCACAATAGTTTTCCTTTACAGGAAACTAAAAACAGAATTTCAGGTAATTAAAAGCCATTGTTTTGAAACATAATTACGAGACAATAAGGCAATGACTTAGATGACGAGACGTATCAAGAGGAATTATACGGTGGCAATGGCGACACCGAAAAGAAACACAAATGGATTCCATTATATGATATGTTGCTTAATTTAACAGAGTAATTGACGCTATTATAAACTAAGTGAGTATTTACATAAATGCCGAATGCTGGCGATGAATAAGTTTTAAAAAAATGATTGATGTAGAAATTAGGTGATGACATATTTGTCTACAAGTTAACCATTTCAGATACTCAATATCTCATTGTTACATTCTAAGTATGTGTCTCATGTAAGAGAGAGAGAGAGAGAGAGAGAGAGAGAGAGAGAGGGAGAGAGAGAGGGAATATTATTCACACCATGGCTAATCACAATATATTTATATATATATATATATATATATATATATATATATATATATATATATATGTTTATATCTATATATATATATATATATATATATATATATATATCTATCTATATATCTATATATATATATATATATATATATATATATATATATATATAATATATATATATATATATATATATATATATATATATATAGATATATAGATATATATATATATATATATATATATATATATATCTATATATATATATATATATATATATATATATATATATATATATATATATATAGTATATATATATATACATATATATATATATATATATATATATATATATATATATATATATATATATATATATATATATATATATACAGTTTGGGTAAAAATGATTGACGCATCCTATAGATCCTACTGCATGCAAGCAATACCTCGGAATACTTATTCACTCGATGCTGTGTGGGGTGCTTGATTGATGTTTTTAAAGGGTTCTAATACTTGGTGCGACCCCCACGCTTCTTTTTTAACTGCTTGAAGTAGTCCTGGAACACTCTGGCTAAGTTTTCAAGGATGGTTTCGGGAAAGTTCTCCCAAATGTCTCTGACCTCTCTCTCTAGTTTCTCGAGACTGGAGGTGTCGCGGTCCCTAATTGTGCTTTGATGATGCCCCACAAATTCTCAATGGGATTGAGATCGGGGCTATTGCCAGGCCAGTTGCCAAGAAAAGGGATTTTACAGAATTTAAGGAGATCTGTGACTGTTTTTGCCCTATGACAAGGAGCACCGTCCTGCATGAACACCTTTGTATTACATTTGACCATTGACAGTACCAAATATTCCATTAACAGCTCAGAGTAGTTATACTGGTTCAGCTCAGAGTAGTTGTACTGGTTCATAGTAACATTCTTGGGCAGTGTTATCAACGCCCCTTTGCCGTTATATGAA
>NC_087214.1:75565900-75568400 GCF_015104395.2 Macrobrachium nipponense
AAAAGAAATGCTACTTAAGCTCAATCCCCAAATTATATCTCTCATAGGAAAAGGAAGAAAAACAATAAAAAAAAAATTATCACAAGTAGATTTTCCCAATCACAAAATACATAATACATGTATAATATGCATAACTACCGCGTTTTCCCAAGAAATGCTCCATGTAAAGCCCCGGAATTTGCCAGAAAGCAAACTCTTACACATGCGCTTTCGTGAAATGCTATAGCCAACATTTCCAGATATTGCAAAAATTCTGATCTATCACCATCAGAGGAAAAGAATCAGCACACGCTCAGCACACGGCTCATCACATCGCTTGTCAGCAGAAAAATCGCCTGCGGACGCATGCTCAAACAACAGCGCAAAAATTGTCTAGTCAGACACATAAGTTTGGAAACTCATGATTCTCTAGAAAAAAAGATCTAACAGACACATTTCACAGAATTAACTCCAGGATATGACTAATGTGTTCAAAAATTTGTCTCGAAGACTTATTCTCTCAACATGACTTTTCCCCAAATTATATTTCTCCAAGAATAACACACTTGTGAACATAAAAAATGCACACACATCTCCAAATGACTCGTAATGCAGTAATGCCATTCGCCTCTAAATAGTCACGAAATCAAAAAAAAGAAAGAACCACAGAAATCTTCTCTTTGCTCAAAAAAACTCCATAACCACAAAAAAAAGGGTCACCCGCCCAAGATTAATTCCAACTCCATTATGAGACACCATATTAATAATAACACCACTCCGGTTATAAAAATATTTCCTCCATTTGGTTAATAACCAACCCCCTTATATTATTCTCTTATTTCTCTAATAGCCACATGTCAGTAAAAAAAAGACACCACTCCAGGAATAGAGAATAATCACCTCCATTTCGGCAAATACAAAATATTTACCTCTATTTCCCCAATAACTCCATGTGGAACAACACAAGGCTCCAAAAAATATATCTCCAAAAAGGAATATCAAAAAATGAAATCCCATCTCCAAAAAAATGTGCACTCAAGGCAACTAACTCACATACTCACAAATATTGTCCCATAATCTCCAAATATGTGTCTCCATTTGCAACAAAGATGGCTGCAAAATAATTGAACTAAACATAGCTCATATCACATTGGCAAATATAAAAAATGGCCAAAAATATATATCTCCCATATATTATATCTCAAATCATAAATCCAAAATAATATATACCTCCAATTATAACTAAATTCTAACTCCAATTCTCCAGAGAATAACTCAATGTTATAGTAAAAAACTATAAAAACTCTCTCCATTTAGCATAACTGCTAAAAAAGGGCAAAAACTCGGCAAATAAAACTGTCTAGAAAATTCTAGAAAAAAACCACCAACGTGCCACAAGTCATTATAACAGAATTCCAAATTCACAGTGTCTTAGCCAAGACTTCTCCATATGCACTACGACATAAGCCACTAGAAAACTTAACCAAGTTTCCTATCTCTCACAAATTTGTCACAAATACGACAAGGGTATTGTGCAAGAAAAACTCACAATTTCTGGAACACAAATATCCAGAGAAGAAATGTAGTGCCACTACGTATGCATTCAAAACATGCAAAAAAATTCTCCCATATATTTCTCTATAGCATCAAATAGCTAAAACACGAACACGTTCCCGAACAATGACTCTAAGTCATGAACTGAGACATTAAAAAATATCCACACGAACTGGAGAGAAAAAATAAATTCAAATTCACCCTTGGTAAAAAAAACTTGTGTCAGCGATGGCTAATTTCCAAAAAAGGAGAAAAGAAAAATCAACGGCATCACTAACTATCTCCCGTAACTCACTAGATGTCAAGCAATTATCTGCTGAACTCATAAAAAAAAGAAAAAAAAAAACTAAAATAATGTGTTGTTAGTTCCTCCCAAATTCAAAAAAAGGATTTCACCTCCCTTGACAGCATTAAAACGCCCACGTATTAGTATAAAAAAAAATCAGTATCAGAAATATCATTATCACAAAATCACCAAAAAAATTGCTATCATCAAAATCATCAGTATCAGTACAAAAAAAAATATCACCAATGTTAATGCTTGTCCATTCTCCAAAAATTCAGCACAAAAAAATTCAACAAGATTCCACACAATTCACCAAGATTCAGTCAGATTCATCAAGATTCAGCAAAACTCATCCCCGTGAATCACTGAAAATATTCTCCAAAGTTACAAAAACTCAACAAATAATTAACACAAGACTTCTCCCATTAATTCATTGTAATAATTCTCCTTGAATAATTATCTGTAATAATTATCAACTAAACCCCCATGAAATATCTCAAAACTCTCTCGTAAATTATGTCTCCCGTAATGATAATTATACATAAGCAAACCTCCCGTGACACATCTCAAGTACAATAATTATTAATAATAATAATAATAATAACTCTTCATAGCAATAATTCTCTTGCAAAAATTTCAAGTAAGGGTGAAATTCAAATAGCATACACTAGTATTGCTGAA
>NC_087214.1:75575900-75580900 GCF_015104395.2 Macrobrachium nipponense
CATGGATAGGGTCGTTAGGCACCGTAGTGATAAGAAAACACACAGAAACAAGTGGAACACCCGTACACTGAATAAATTAGAGGTAACATTATTTCGGGTCAGGACAGTAATTGCTCCTTTGCAAGGTCCCAGTGGCAGTTTTCGCCTTGAGTTCTTTGAGTTATATGCTTAAAATTTAATCTCTAAGACTCAACTTAACCTTAAACAATATGGCTAAATTGCTAGGGATAACATGTCTGTAAAAGATTCCATTAGGCTAACACATTTAACATTCATAACAGTTATGTTACCAGAAGCCTTGGAACGGTGTTTTGTTGAGGTGTTATTGCCCAACAGCACGGAGATAGATTTATATAAACAAATTAAGAAACATATGTCCTGGATCCCTCACTATTTCACAATTTAGCAAAGGATGAAAGTAAACCACAGAAAGTACATAAAGTTAATAATAACGCAGAAGGGATAACTTGTTTTAATAGTAAACGCTCAATTCATAATAGTTCAAGTCATTCTTACGTTCAATGTTTTTTACGCCATCACAAGCTAAGTAATGCTAAAAACATACCAAACATTGCCAATGTTAACAAGATGCAGTATGCACATTATCACAAAAAGAAACAAGCAAATAATAGCTCTGCTCAGAAGCAGGAACAAGAAATAGGGCTTCAGGGAACTCGGTTACTAAGCCATCTAGCCAAAACAGTCAGAGTCAGTCAAATTTTCCGAGTGTTGAAAGCAAAGCAAGTTCCACGTAAGCGACTCCAGTGGAGGGGGGAGAGTGATGTTGGGTCATTCATGCCAACACCTTTTTGAATTAAAAAGGAATTTTCCTATGAATCACACAACCGTATCAAGTAAATCAGAGCAGGTTCCCGTAGTTTTTATTACAATAAGCTAGTGGTGGATTACGCCCGACTTTGCATGCCGTAAAATTAGAATATCAGCCATTTACATTGTTTGTTGATTCTGATAATCCATGTAATATCCTGTATTTACGGACTCACCGTTTGTTGTTTTCGAACTTCCCTATTGAGAAGTCCGGAGTATGGCTATCAATAATTGGCAATAATGAGTTAAGTGTCGTAGGCATAACTCAGATTCAGTACAGGGCAGGTAAACGCACGCTTACAGATACCTTTATAGTTATAAAAACATTGATCTGTATCTAGTGTAATTGTAGGATATCCATCTACGGGTACACAAAACATTATCTTACCTCCTGCCAAACAAGGCGTATCTACCAAAGGGAAATTCTATAAACCTTCTAACACATTAAATCCGTTTGGGACAAAAAGAGACAGTTAATCTAATAATAACTTATATAGAGGAACCAATCACTTGTCTCATAAATCGTGACATTGTTCAAGCAACCCAACAGAATTCTCCTACACCCAGTTCGCAGTTTGCACGCAAAATCTCGAGACGCATGCTCCCACGAATATCTTAGTGCGTGTAAAAAGACTTTGCTGGGATCTGAAATTTTAATCCTTCCCGACACTCTGAAATATAACGGATTTCTGCAAAACAAGCACTATACACTGTTGACTCACAGCAACAAGTTAATATTAAAGTCTGTAACCATTCGAATACCAATCTAGTAATCCACAAAACCTATATATATATCGTGGATATGGAAGTTATAAATATCGCATTTTTCATGTTGCTAAAATTAATCATGCTCAACCTGTTGCTGACGAATCCCTCTTACAATCTATCTAAAGTAAAATCAGTAAAATCATTCAAGCAGAGGAGATTCAGCAGAGATTTTTTTATCTTTTATCCGAATATCAAGATGTTTACTTCAGTAGCGAGTGATCTCTGGGGAAAACGGATGTCATTGAACACAAAATACAGTTAAAGGACAAACATAAAGCTAAAAACGTACCTTCGTATAGACTCCAAATGAAATTTCAAAATGAGATCAAATGTTAATAATAGGAGTCATTAGGAAATCAAATAGCCCATATAACTTTTTCCCTTAAACGTCATGCCTAAAAAAGATCGGTCTTGGTGTATCTGCGTAGATTTCTGTCGCTTAAATGAGGAAATGATTCCCGATCATTTTCCAGTGCCTTGTACCGATGATATCTTACCTTTGTTAGGTCAGAATAAATTTTTCACCAGCTTGGACTTACTTAAAGGCTTTCACCAGATACCATCAGATAAGTGAGTGTACCTCATACACCGCCTTCAGCACACTCAGGGGACATTATCAATTTTTATGTATGCCTTTCAGTTTACGTTGTGCCCCAATTACATTCACCAGAATGATTAATATAGTGTTTGGAGACTTTTTAGGGGATACCCTACATGCCTATATGGTTGGTCTTGTAATCTTTTCTAATACCTTAGAAGTACATTCGCATAAACTAGGGCTAGTGCTACAGAGACTAAGCAAACACAATCTCAGAGTAAACAATACCTAAATGTGAGTTTTTTAAAACCGGAACATGTCTATTTAGGTTTTACGTGTCTAGTCAAGGTCTTCAGGTGGTCCATGATAAGGTGTCGCCTATTCGTAACTTTCCGGTGCCTATTAACGTAAAGGGAATACAGCCCTTTTGGGCTGTAGTGGGTTTTACTATCATAAGTTTATATGTAACTCTTCAGTTATAGCAGCTCGATTAACAGATCTTATGAAGGGCGTAGATTTATTGTGGTCTGAAATGCATCAACATTCGTTCAATATCTTTAAAGTGGAATTATGCAGTTCACCTATCTAAAAATTCCCTGATTTTAATAAGGATTTTTTTTTATGTAACAGTCGCCTCAGACCAAGGGGTAAGAGGGGTACTTTCCTACAGCTTTTTATTCACGTAAACTAAAGCCCTCTGAAAGTAAATATGCAGTAATAGTCAAGGAAGGGCTAGGAATCGTTAACTCACTAGTACACTTTTAGTTCATAATCTACGGCTTTCCTGTTAAGGTCCTTACTGACCATAAGCCTCTTACCGATTTTTTCAAAGGCATTAATCACAGTCCCTAAGGAACCCGGTGGCATATGATCATTCAGGTCTTTGGAGCCAAGATAGGATATCTACCTGGGAAAGCAAATATAGCTGATGCATTATCCCGCAATCCCACACCATACTATAAGGAACTATTAGTTGGACTAAAAGATATAGAAACTTCCGTGCCTATTGTTAAAACCATATCTGAACAAGAGAATTCATTAACCCAAGAGATCGTGAACATTGAAGACCTGGGTTGGAGCACTGAACTATTACAAACTGAACAAAGCAAGGGTCAGCAGTTAAGCAAAATAATAAATGCTCTGCACGGAAATCCTAAAGCAAATGTATATTTAAAGTATGTGCAGCAGAATTATGTAATCAAAAGTAATATTATATGTAGGTCCGTGATGAGGGAAAACCCGAAGAACACCGCAGGTGACTAACGACCAGGTAGTTGCACCAATCTTTTTTATACCAATCGTCCTAAACTGGTTGCATTACAATCCATTACATGGTCATCCAGGGTTCTCTATTATGTCACAGAAAGCCAAATCACTATATTACTGGCCTACAATACTTACAGATATAAAAAGCACATAACTAATTGTCACGTTTGTCATGAAAACAAGGGACACACTAAGACACCTGTCAGTTTAGGGGCCTATCCCGTGCCAAATCAACCCTTTGAAAGAGTACACATAGATTTATTAACAGGGTTTTACGTGTCTGACAGAGGATATAAACACCTCTTAGTGTTAATGTTGCTACATCAGTAAACACGGAATTCAACACATGATAATCTCTGACTCGGGTGGTGTAAATCAATAATAATTTCCTTAACTCGTTGTGTGAATTCCTTTGCATTAAGAAAATCAATACCATATTTTATCACCCAGAGTCAATTGGTTTGGTAGAACAGAAAAATAAGAAAGTGTTAATGTCCTACAAGTTACACTTGAGGGTATGGATCCGAACTGGATTATAGCAGTTCTCGCGGTTTTAAATACTCTTATCATTCATATCATATATCTATAAAAATGATACCACAAACGGTACGGCCACTAGAACACTTTTCTACATATTCAAGCCAACCACTAATTTATCAAATATAAAGTATTATGGATACAAGTGTAAGTCGATATAATATAGTTTGTAAGAAGTTGGAAGAGTTACAAATTATCATGAAAAGGAATCACGATAAAATCGTTAAACAAAACATAATCATATGCAGTAGGTGTTCATAAAATATCCAAATATATATGAAGGTTTGAACTCTAACTTAACGCCTAAGTTTAGTAGCCCATTCAGTATTCTAGGGATGTTAACGACAAATAGGCTAAAAGTTCGAACACATATCAAAACCTACTGGCATATTGTTTGTTTCGGTGGTTTATATTCGTAGTCAATGAAAAAAAAAAGGAAATTTTAAATTAAGAAAGGCTAAGTGTGAAAATGTATACCTATATGAATAATCCTTCATGAATCTTACAGGGCAAATAATATATATAAAATTTGTATGGAAATTTTTTTACTATCTTGCAGGTTTCCAACATGAAACTTATATTGTTCAAGTTTGGTACTGTTTTTTCAGGCATTCTTCGCATGTGGGTGGAGTGTTAAAACAAAACATATCCAATTTACACATGGCTCTATCATATGAAAGTACTAAGGACGTATTTATTACAGCGAGTAACGTAACTCTTAAAGATGGCTAGTGCGCAGTTTCTTGTCAGGAGATGCTGAATCATTGTATCAATTGCACATGCATAATTTTTCCTTTTAACCTCGATAATCTGCTTGCACAGGCTTCATCCTTAGCTGTGTGTTGTCTTGTGTTTGCAAAACAAGCCAGCTGGAGTGGAATGCTTAGCTCGTGAACTTCTCATGTGGACCGCAGTACGTTAGAGAACAAAAGTCGTATCCCATTCTTATCCGCGGTGATCATTGCAAGATTAGTTAAAGAATTGCAAATCATTTTAAAATTAATGAACAAAATAAGCGAATAGAATTTCTATAACATCAAAATGAATTAATTTTCTCTGAGCT
>NC_087214.1:75585900-75589764 GCF_015104395.2 Macrobrachium nipponense
GAGAATCACATGGTGGTCATGCCGATATATTTGCCGAGGCATCCTCGGACACGGCACGTGTATCGGTAGACCACGCTCATCTTCTTCAAGGGATCCTGCAGGGGGGCCACTGGGTTGTTCCTCATCACCAGGCTGCTTGTCTTCTTCGTTTTATAATATATTATTAAATTAATGGTCTTGTCCTGATTGGTGGGGGTAACGTTTCTCTCTATGATGGTCTTGAGGGCTTGCTCGTCCTCCTTATACCTTCGGTGAAAGTGCCCTTCGTAAAAAAGCTTGATGGGCTCTGGGATGTCGGGGTGGGGTTCCTGGAGGTACCAATCTTCAACTTGCTTTGATATCACAGCATCGACGTCGTGATTAGTGTGTCCGTTGTCGACGAGGACCTGGGCCGTTCGTTCCAGTTCGCTATGTGTGTTGCTCCAGGAAGAGCAGTGCAAGAGGGCCTTTCTGACGGAGGCGCTGATGGTGGAGTGCTTGTACCTCTCAGGGCACTCGCTCTCTCCGTTCCTACACATACCCAGGTTCGTCGGCTTCCTGTACACATTCGTGCGGAATCGGGTGTCTTGCTGCTCGACAAGGACGTCGAGGAAGGGGAGCATACAAGACCACAAACCTGGCGGCAGCAGGACACGCAGCCAATTCCAAACCTAAAGATCCAGAGAACCCAAGACAATCAGTGGTAAGGAAGGGAGTCCAAGGACACTTACTAGCCTGGACAAAACACTACGTACTGGGAAGGCAGGCCTGAGTAAAATTCCAAGGAGTGATGTCTACATTCCACCACTTGGAAAATGGCACCCCTCAGGGAGGAATTCTGAGTCTATTTCTTTTCAACATACTAATGGATAATATAGCCTCCCTGCAGCTTCCAGGAGTAGAAATCTTTATCTATGCCGATGATGTGTGTGTAGTAGCAAGAGGAGCTGTTAGAGTGCCCAGAATGCAAAGGGCACTCAATGACATCAACAATAAATCAAATAAGCTAGGTCTTAAAATAAATATAAGTAAAACAAAGGCCATGACAATAAAAGCCCACAGACTTCTGCAACCACTGACAATAGGAGCTGAGCCCATAGAATGGGTAGACAGCTACATGGACTAGGGAGTTGTCATAGACCAGCAGCTAACTTTCAAGGAGGAAATCAAGTACTTGAGAGAAAGAGCAAATGCAAGACTGGCCGCCATGAGATACATGTCATCCCTGAAGGAGGGAGCAAATGAACACATACAAAGGAACTACTACCTAGCCTGCACCAGAACACTGGTGGACTATGCTGCCCCCACTCTGATGAGGCTGACAGAGGCTCAAAAAGAATCACTGGAGGTCATTCAAAACAATGCAATAAGACTCATGCTAGGAGTACCCACATGGACAAGGCTGTGCAACCTCAGGCTTAAAACTAACTTGCCAAAATTAGAGGATAGGATTGCACAGCGAAATGCAAGCACAATGGCCAAGATGTTCCTCTCAGAAAAAGACTCCATCTCAAGGAAAAGAACCAGAGAGGAACTTGCTAAACACCCAGAGATTCAAAGTCTGAGTTCTTATGGTAAGGACCAAAGTGACAACATCAAGAGTCTAGGCATGGCAGAGATACTGTTGCAGCTAGGTCCAGACACAACACAGGGCACACAACATCTACCACCCTGGAAGAAGGACACTGCAATATATAAATACACAAGCATGCCAAGAGCAAAAGAAGACTGCACAAGAAAAGAGCTAAGAGCTGCAGCCTATGAGGCTATCAGAAACACTGAGACCATAGGGGCACAAACATACTACACCAATGGCACTGTAGATCCTAAGAATCAAACTACGGGAGCTGCAGTATATTCAAGAAACTTCACAGCCTGCTGGAGGATCTCCAACCACGCCTCCACTATCCAGACAGAATTAACAGCAATAAGACAGGCACTGCTGTACTCACTGGGGAATGAGAATGAAGAAGGGCCTGTAATCATCCACACCGACTCAAAGTCCTCAATCCAAGCCTTGCAACAACAGAAAAATAAAGAGAACAAGGCACTGCTGGCTGGAATTAAAACACTGCTGCACCAGCACAGCGAAAGAGGAAGACCTGTCACCTTAAACTGGATACCCAGTCACATAGGAATTCCAGGCAACGAGAGGGCAAATGAGCTAGCCAAAAGTACAAAACGCATTGACAGAGTGCAAATACATATACAACCTGCACTGAAACAAATCTAGAATGCAATGAAACCACTCTGCAAAGAAAACTTGCTAAAAGACCATCGTGAGTGGATAGAAAAGAACTCACCGTCTGCCAGATGGTATAAGACGTTGACTGACCTAGTGCCTCCTCCCATAGACAGGCACACACCAAGAAAACTTGCTGTTATCATCCACAGACTCAGGATAGGATATAAAACCTGCTGGGAAATCGTGGAAAACAGTGCCAGACCATGTGAACACTGTCAAGAAGAAACACAGCAACCACTCCTTCACTACATGCTGGAATGCAGAGAAACAGCACAGCTAAGAGGTGCAGCACAAATTGAATTACTTGCACAAGATGCTGAGCATGCAGCTGCCACAGTCACAAAAACGATCATTGAAGATCGTTTTTGTGACTTAGAAGAGCATGCCCAGATTCTCTATAACCTACCTATACCAAGGTAACATCAATCACCCTCATCACATCCCCTCACTGTAAGGCTCTATCCACATCATCCACTATCATTCTTTTAAACTTTACCTACCACTGAAATCCTCCCGCAGGGACCCAAGGGAGTAAAGGGTTGGACAACCCCACCTGCACAGCTTCTCTAATATTCGAAAGCCTTACATTTTTTAAACTTCTACTACAATATGACATGATGGCCCTCTCTTACTGACACCATCATCCTTCCCCAGTTCACTCCTATCTCTACGACTAAAAATATTTCCAAATTCATAAAACTAACCATGAAGCTAATGAATCTTTTCAGATCACTCATGGGCCGAACAAGGGAAAGGCCCGTGCCAACCAGAAGTGTTGGCTTAATACAACAACAACAACAACGCTCCAAGATCAGTTCACCCTCAGCTTCTGAGCCCGAGGATGTCTGGCAGCTCCAGACGAACGCTCACTTGCTTCAAGAGAGAGAGAGAGAGAGAGAGAGAGAGAGAGAGAGAGAGAGAGAGAGGGATATGTATATATATCGTTATTGACTTTGATAACTATGGTATCATAGTTTATCTGTTAAATTCAAATATATACACCAATTTTGACTGTATTTGATCATGACCTCTATAGGCGCTCTACTAGCCTGTCTAAGTAGTACGGAAAAAGCCGCTATTCGGAAAATGGAGAAGAATCTCTACAAGTGTAACGCTGCTGGAGTAGCCATTACTTTTAATAAAGTAATCTTTGATAGAGGGTCTGCTTCCTAAGTATTATTATTATTATTATTATTATATTATTATTATTATTATTATTATTATTATTATTATTATTATTATTACTATTTGTAAAAACTCTATCGCGAGAGTATACATATTATTCTAAGATGGTACACAATAATAAAAGAATGTTGTGAATTCGTGCATAATTTAAAACCCCTTTACAAAATTTGCGAATACCTTTGTAAAAGGTTTTATTGTGGACCTCTTAGAACATTATTATTATTATTATTATTATTATTATTATTATTATTATTATTATTATTATTATTATTATTATTATTATTATTATTCAGAAGATGAACCCTATTCTCGTGGGACAAGCTCACAGGGGGCCAATGACTTGAAAATCAAGCTTCCAAAGAATATGGTCTCAATAGAAAGTATGAGAACGTAAAGAAAATACAGAAAGATCTCCCAATAACTAACGAAAATAATAAATAGATAAAAATTGGATA
>NC_087214.1:75592764-75612764 GCF_015104395.2 Macrobrachium nipponense
GTACACGCAAAGATATTTTCGACTCTGTTATTTATGATCAATTATATATAGGATACATGATACTTTATATATATAGGATACATGACCGAGGTTATACTACTTCACTTTTAACTAGCGTTTCGAACAACTTTTCGTCCATTACACAGTTCCAGACAACCACCTTTAGCCAAATGAAACGGCCTTTTTCAATGGTTAAAACAAGGGGAAAATTTGCCTGGCGGGTCCAACGTTCCATTTTTGCGCTCATACTTATTCTCTGCATCCTAAGCTACACGATTACGTTTCGCGATGAATAAAAAAAACATCCCCAGCACGAGTCCTTCGCCAGCAAAGTAGAGTTGATATCCTTCGGGTCGTAATTGTCGGAAGTATGTCCCTTTTGTAGTCGAATTCCGACAGCCGCTGGAGCGTTTCGCATGGAAAACGAGATTAACGACGAGATACGGTGTCCGGTCGAAGAAGTCATGAAATTCCTTTCACATTGTAGGCGGTTTTGTTACTTGACTGTAGTCGTCCGCTGCGACGAACGATGTTTAAGTTGCGATGTGAAACTCTCGTACTGCAGGATACTGTAACCAGGTTCCATTAATCAGCCTGCAAGTGAAATATATCTTGTCACAAGGGCAAAGTAAATTCAGAGACGACATCCAAATACGGGAGGGGGGGAGAGAGCCATTTAGACCAGACTTAACCCACATGAATTCGCTGATATTTGGAATTCAAAAGAGTCCGCTGTACAAACTTTTTTATCCATGGCTTTAACAATGAGTGAACCTATCCAGGTCTATGATGACTGTAAAAAATATCCATTATTATAACAAATAAACAGATATCAATACAAATCCAAAGAAAATTCGATATTACTGGTAGTAAATTACTAGACAAAGAAGTGGAAAACGGAGCTATTTGTAAGATTGCCAGGCAACATAAGAGTCAAAGAGAATATTAATCATGATTCTATGTGCCCTCTAACAAAAGTTTCATATTCATTTTCTCGTGCGCATCCTCTGAGGTTAACTTTTAAAACATTATTAATAGGTAGGAGATGCAACGAAAAAACCCACTATGTAACTAAATTTCTATATAAACTTTGGGGTGTTTTTCCAAGAAAATGTGACATTTTCCCATGAATGTTTTACTTGAATTGTAATAAGCTAATGTTGCAAGTAAATATTTCATATATACATATCTTGATACTTCTAATGTCTATGAGGTTCAGAAAAAAAAATTAATTCATTTTGTTGTTATAGAATTCTATTTGCTTATTTTGTTCATTAATTTTAAAATGATTGCAAGTCCTTAACTAATTGCATTACACACACGGATAAGAATATGTTATGTGGCCTGTCATGTGACCTAGAACCACATGTGAAGTTCATGAACTAAGCATTCCTTTCTCCAGTCAATCTGCTTTTGCAAGCAGAGACGACACACAGATGAAGCCTGTGTAAGCAGATTATTGAGGTTAAAAGGAAACAAATGCTGATACGGCAATGATGACGTCGTCACTTGGGGGTTACAGGAGATTGCTCTCAGCCAGCTAAGAGTTACGTTACTTGCTGTAAGAGATACGACTTTAGTATTTTCAAATGATATTTTAGTGTTTTAATTCTCCACCCGCATGAGAAGAATGTCTGAAAAAAAAAAACAGCATACCAAAAATTGAACATATACTAGTTCCATGTTGGAAAATCTGCATAATTGTAATTATGTTAAATTAAATATTCCTTATTCAAACTATATGAAAAAGGTTTCCATACAAATTCTATATATTATTAGCCCTGTATAAGATTCATATAGGATTAGTTCATAGATAAGATTTTCACTTCTAGACTTCCTGAATTTAAAATCTCTTTTATTTTATTTTATTTTATTTTATTTATTTATTTATTTATTTATTTATTTATTTTTTGACTACGAATATAAATCACCGGGACAGACAATATGTCAGTAGGTTTTGGATATGTGTTTGAACTTTTAGCTTATTGTCATTACTAAAGCGTTAAGTTAGAGTTCAAATCTTTACGCATATATATTTGGATATTTAATTATCTATGGTTACGTTTTGCTTATTGATTTTATCGTGATTCTTTTTTATTATAATTTGTAACCCTTCCGACTTCTTACGGAGTGTATTATATTGACTCCACTTGTATCCATATTTATTTATTTTTTTATATATTTATTTATATATTTTTTTATATATATTTGATAAATTAATGGTTGGCTTGAATATGTGGAAAAGTGTTCTAGCGGCGTACCGTATAAGGCTACTTGCGGCATCAATTCTATAGACACAAGATATAAATGATAAAGGTATTTAAAACCGCGAGAACCGCTATAATCCAGTCCGGATCCAACATCACGAGTTGTAACTCGTAAGACATTGACACTTCCTATTTAATTATCAGTTATTCTACCAAACCGATTGACTCTGGGTGATAAAATATATTATTGGTTTTCTTAATGGAAAGGAATTCACACAACGTGTTAAGGGGATTATTATTGATTTACACCACCCGAGTCACAGATTATTATGTGTTGAATTCCATATTTACTGATTAGCACTCATAAATATTCGTAACGCACTCAATTGCGGTGTTTGTTTTTAGTGCTATTAATTCTTATATAACGTGTCAAGGAACTATTAACACTAAGAAGTGTTTATTCCCTCTGTCAGACTCGTAATTCTGTTAATAATTCTAAGTATATTCTTTCAAGGATTGATTTGGCACAGGATAGGCCCTTAAACTGACAGGTGTCTTAGTGTGTCCCTTGTTTTCATGACACGTGTTACAATCAGTTATGTGCTTTTTATATCTGTAAGCATTGTAGGCCAGAAAACAGTGATTTGGCTTTCTGTGAAAAAGGAGGGAACCTGGATGACGGAATGCAACCAGTTTATGACGATTGGTATGAGAAAGATTATTACTACTACCTGGTCGTTAGTCATCTGCTGTGTTCTTCGGGTTTTCCTCTGTCACAGACCTACATAATAATTATTACATTTGATTACATTATTTTGATACACATACTTTAAATGTACTTTTGCTTTAGGGTTGTTGCTCGAAGTGTTTATTGTTTTTGCCTAGCCACTGACCCTGTTTCCGTTTCGAAGTGTTTATTGTTTGGTGTTTATTGCTGCTGATTCTGTTTCCGTTCGAAGTGTTTATTGTTTGGGTTATGTCTGTTGACTCTTGATTTGTTCAGTTTGTAACAGTTCTGCGGCTCCGACCCAGATATTCAATGCCTCGCGGATCTCTTGGGTTAAGGAATTTTCTTGTTTAGATACGGGTTTCAACAATAGGTACGGATGTTTCTATATCTTTTAGTCTAATTAATGGGTTCTTTGCAATATGATGCGGGATTGCGGGATAATGCGTCAGCTATGATAATTGCTTTCCAGGTAGATATCTTATCTTGGCTCCAAAGACCTGAATGATCATTTGTCACCGAGTTCCTTTTGGACTGTGATTAAAGCCTTTGAAAAAACTCGGTAAAGGACTCATGTTCAGTAAGGACTTTTATCAGGATAGCCATAGATTATGAACTTAAAATGTACTAGTGTTAAAGATACCTAGCCCTTCCTTGCCTATTACTGCATATTTACTTTCAGAGGGCTTTAGTTTACGTGAATAAAAAGCTATAGGGAAGAACTGTTTATCATATTACTGAAGTAGTATCCCTCTTACCCCTTGGTCTGAGGCGTCTGTTGCAATAAAAAAAAAAAAAAATTCCTTATTTAAATCAGGGATTTTTTAAGTTAGGTAAGCTGCATTTTCCGCTTTTAAGATATCGAAACGCCTGTTGATGCTTTTCAGACCATAATAAATCTACGTTCTTTTCTTGTAAGATCTGTTAAAGGAGCTGTCATGATTGAAGAGTTACATATTTACATACGATTGTAATACCACTAAAGCGCGAAAGTGCTGTATCCCCTTTTACGTTAATAAGTACCGGAAAGTATGAATAGCCGACACCTTACCATGGACTACTTTAAGACCTTGACCAGACACATAAAACCTAGATAAACATGTTCGGTTTTAAAAAACTCTCATTTAGATATGTTACTCTGAGATTATTTGTCTTTGTCTCTGTAGCACTAGCTCTACCTTTATGTGAATGTACTTCTAAGGTATTTAGAAAATGATTACAAGATCATCCATATAGGCATGTAGGTTGTATCCCCTAAAAGTGACTCCAAACACTATATTATAATTGGGGTGCAACGTAAGCCGGAGGCATACGTAAAAATTGATAATGTCCCCTGAGTGTGCTGAAAACGGTATATGAGGTACAATCACTTAGGTAATGGTATCAGGTAAAAGCCTTTAAGTAAGTCCAAGTAGGTGAAAAAAAATTTATTCTAACCTAACAGAGATAAGATGTCGTCGGTACATCGCACTGGAAATATCGGGAGTCGTTTCCTGTTTAAGCGACAGTAATCTGCGCAGATACGCGAAATCCGATCTTTTATGGCATGACATTTGAGGGAAAATTATATGGGCTTATTTGATTTCCTAATGACTCCTATTACTAACATTTTTCAACTTCGTCATTATCTCTATTTTGAAATTTCATTGAGAGTCTATGCGAAGGTACGTATATAGCTTTATGTTTGTCCTTAGACCGTATTTTGTTTTCAATGACATCCGTTTTCTCCCAGAGATCACTCGCTAGTGGAGAAACTTCCTGGTATTCAGGTAGAAGTATAAAAAAAAAATTCTGCTGAATCACCTCGCTTGAATGACTTTACGGATATTACTTTAGATAGATTTATCAGAGGATTCATCCACGACTGGTTGGCGTGATTAAAAATTAGCAACAATAAAAAAAATGCGATATTTATAACTTCCGTATCCACGATATGTATACTTTTAGGGCTTTGTTCGCGGAAATCGTTATATTTCAGAGTGTCGGGAAGGATTAAAATTTCATTTCCCAGCAAAGTCTTTTTACACGCACTAAGACATTCGAGGGTGCATGTTTCTCGAAATTTTGCGTGCAAAGTGCGACTGCGGTTGTGGGAGAATTCTGTTGGGTCATTTGAACAATGTTACGATTTATGAGACAAATGTATAGTTCCTTTATATAAGTTATTATTTGATTAACTGTCTCATTTTTGTTCAAACGGATTTTAATATGTTTGAAGGTTTATAGGATTTCCCTTTGATAAACACGCCTTATTTTGCAGGATGTAAGATAATATTTTGTATACCCATAGATGGATCTTACAATTACGCTAGATACAGATCAATGTTTTTTATAACTATAGAGGTATCTGTAAGCGCTCGCTTATCCGGACTTCTCATTAGGGAAGTTCGAACAACAACCAGGACGGTGGAGTCCGTAAATACAGGATATTGCGTTTTACTAAAGAAAATAAAACAATATATTCTAAGTTTTTTAACGGCGCGTACAGTTGGGCTTAATCCACCCAGTATTTATTAAATAAACTTACGTATTAAAAAAAAACGAAAACCTGTCTTGATTACTTTATACGGTCGTGTGTTTCATAGGAAAAATCCTTTTTTTTTTAATTCAAAAAAAAAGATATCAGATATCGGTATGTATGAACCAACATCGCTTTTCCCCACTCTGCTAGAGTCGCTTATTGTATGGAATTTGCTATGCTTTGAACACTTCGGCAGTTTTTTGACTGACCTTGACCGCTTGACTAGGTGACACAGTCACCGAGTTTGCTTGTTTGATTCTGAACGGGCTACTGTTTCTATTTCTTTTTGTAATAATTAGGATCCTTCTCTTTATTACCATCGGCAACATATTGTGTGTTTTTAGCATTATGTTGCTGGTTACGTATAAAGCAATGAATGACGAACTATTAGGAACTGAGCGATTACTAATAAGACAAGTTATCACTACTGCATACAATATTAACTGTTTGTACTTCATTCTTTGCTAAATTTGAAATAGTGAGGGATCCTGGTCAGCGCATTTAGCCTGATGAAAGTTTTTTACAGACATGTTATTCCTTGCAATCCAGCCATATTTTTAAAGTTAAGTTGAGTCATTGAGGTTCGATATTTTATATAACTCAAAAACTCAAGGCTAAAACTGCGATCGGACTTTGCAAAGGAGCATTTATTGTCATGACCCGAAATAGTGTTACCTCTAATTTATATAGATTTTGTACGGGTGTTCCACTTGTTTTTTGTGTGTTTTCTAATCACTACGGGGTGCTTAACGACCCTATCCATGCATCTGTATAAATACAAACGTCCACTGCGTAAACGCATATTCACTGTTTAATATGATTTGTTACGTAAGGGATTAATAATCACCGAAAAATAATGATAAAATTAACATAGTATATGATTATGATATTTCAGTAGAACTTCTGGAAAACAGACACTCAAAGATAAAAAAACTCGCAGTAGCGAAATCTCAATGATGTAGATAATTTCTGTAAAAAAAAGTAAGATTAGAATGTCTCGTAACTTCAGCCACAGGAATAACGAAATTCGACCTGCAAAGGAAACACTCAAAGTTACTCCAAATGAATAAAATTGTACTTAGCTTGCTTTTGTGGGAAGTCACGGTGTTCCGATAACGACACACGGCCTTGGTCCTCCTTCTCTATTTAGCGATTTGGCTTCAGTTTCCCCCGTGCGCGTTGTTTCGATGATTCGAGCCCTTGAAAATCCGATGCTGCAGACGCGTTCGGTTTGTTTCTTGCAGTGCCGGAAACGCTCACTAACGATGTTTTCTTGAATGATTCTAATGAGAGACGAAGCTTCCGTTGCCGTAGGAAAAGGACACGTCGGTTTTGTTTCTTGAAGTTATTCACTAACGATGATACTAAGTTGCTTGACGAATCTTGTTGTTTTCTGAAGTCGCTCACTAATGATGATACTAGGTTGCTTGAAGAATCTGCTGCTTTCGTCGTCGTTGACTTCATGATTTATTATTCTGTTTTTTCTTCGTAGGACGTTGTAGAGTTCTTCTGGTCCGCTGGCCACCAAATATTAGGGCTTGTGCCTTGTATGATAAGGCGCCCTATGAGGTAATGTTAGACTAGCGATAATCTATACGCTAAGTCGGTTGGTATTGCACTTCCATCTTCAATGGAGTGTCTGGGGTTTGTAGATCACTTACGAAGTCGGTATTATCTTTACGACGATGTGTTAAACTCATGGTTCGGTGAGGTTCTTGTAGAAAACAACAAGGTATAAAAATAGTATATTCTTCTGAAGTTTTACATGATGAAGATCAGGTATGATCGTACAAGTCTTCTATGACGAATAGCTTGATCGCTTCTGCCAATGATGATGGCTAATCCTATTCCTCTACATGATAAAGCTTAGGTAAAGAGGTACAGGTCTTCTAATGACGATAGCTAAATCTGTTCTGCTTGTCTACCATCTCCGTTACAAGTTATGAAGGAACAGACAGTAGTTCGAAACATATGAAACATACATACAATGACATAGTTTCATACGAACACACAATCAAATGAGACACGCTACAGATCACGTAGGCGGTAGTTGTCTCAAGCAGGGAGCTTGGACTAATGTTTATAAACAATTGAATGACTACAGGTGACGGCATGTTATCTTAGCCTACTTTTATTGTATACGTCATCTTTAGCGTCTCTAGTCTGATCACATTCCTGCAAGCAATCTGGTTGACCTCTTTAGTTTTAGACTTTTATATATATGGACTAACATTCCATATTTTTTATTATGTAAACACTTACATATATATACATATATATATATATATATATATATATATATATATATAGTATATATATATATATATATATATATAATATAGATATATATATTATATATATATATATATATATAGTATATATGCATATATATATGTACATATATATATATATATATATATATATATATATATATATATATATATATATACATATATATATGCATAATATTATATATATATATATATATATATATATATATAATATATATATATATATATATATATATATATCTATATATATATATTATACAATATATTATATATATATATATATATATATATATATATATATATATATATATATATATATATATATATATATACATTTACACACACACATACATATATATATATATATATATATATATATAGATATATATATATATAATATATATATATATATATATATATATATATATACATAGATATTATATATATATATATATATATATATATATATATATATATATATATATATATATATACTATATATATATATATATATATATTATATATTATATATATACATATAGATAATATATATATATATATATATATATATATATATATATATATATACATATATCATATATATATATATAATATATATACTATATATATATACCTAATATATATATATATTATATATATATATACTGTATATATACATATATATATATACCTATTATATATATATATTATATATATCTATATATATATATAATATATATATATATCTTATATCCATAATATATATATACTATATATATATATATATATACTATATATATATATATATTTTATATCTATATATATATATATCTACTATATATATATATATATATTATATATATATATATATATATATTATATATTTATATATATATATAACATATATATACATATACATACATATATATATATATATATTGTAATATATATATATATATATATATATATATATATATAATTACATAAGTTCCAAATACATCCATCATATGTTATCTTTAGGATAACATATAAACAATGGGAAGTACATATGATTCGTGCATTTCTCCTGGCAGGATTTAGACTCAGCCGCTTGGTTTTCGTGCAAAAGGAAGCAAGGACGTGTATATATTCTCTTAACTTGATGTATAAATGGAAAACCTTGTTAAAACAAAGAGCCAATGGCAAGTGTCATTGATTTTAAATACAATACCTGTGATATTTGATTTTATTCGGGGAAAGGAGGCAGTGTTGACCGAGTAGTCATGAAATTCATGTCGAAGGCAGAGAAGCAGTGGTTGATTATGCATCTAAATAAAGGCCAATAATACTGCACAAAATCCACGTATTTACAAAGTTGATGTAGACCACAGAATCATAACAAACACTGAATATCCACTGGTTGAAAGCGAACAGGGTAACAGGAGAGATTGGTTAGCAATAACTCCAAAACAAGCGACAACAATGGGCAAACATTTTAGCAAATTCAAGAATAAGATATAAGACGGGGGATATCCTGATGGAAATAACGGTGTCTGAGGAAGATCTGAATTACTGTCTGAAATACATTTGTATTGATAATAGTCCATTCAAAAGCATTTTGTCGAATTGAAAAAAAACAGGACCATTGAATAATACGTAGAATACATTTATATTAATAATAATAGTCCATTCAAAAGCATTTTGTCGAATTAAGAAAAACAGGAGCACTGAATAATACGTATAAAATACTAATCACACAAATCTAAAAACAATGGCTGTAACATGAAAGTCTTAAAAAAGGGAAAAAGGTCAAATCAGTTACATCCGCTCGGGATGAGGATGAAGTTTGTATCTAGAATTGCAGACCAATATTTGGCGGTGTTCCCTGCCAATAGCAGCAGAGGAGCCAAGAGAGAGATTCACTATCGAAGCATAAACTCCGACCCAGAGAATCGTAATGGGAAAGGCCGATGAGAATGCTCCTAGTTGGATACACAGTTCTCATTCCATTTCATATCCCTTCTAGTTAATGGTTTAGGGTCCACGTGTTCTCAGAACTATCCGCGATTTCCAGATGTATGGCCATATAGAAATGTACTGTCAGTCATGAGATTTGCAAGGTTGTGTTAAAATAAATATACGTTTTTGATGTCGTGACGCATTGGATAGCTATCAGTCAAATAATCTGACATAAATATTGTATGTAATATATATATTATATATATATATATATATATATATATATATATATATATATATATATATACATATATACATGTATATATGTATATATTATATGTATGTACATATATGTATGTGCATATCGAATTTATATTTATGTGCTTTTATAATAATATATATATATATATATATATATATATAATAGTATATTATAATAATATATATTATAATTTATAATTTATATATATGCACATACTTAAACACACCATGATCGTTGTTCCTCGACGCTAGCAAGACGCCCACCAGCCGTACAGAGATGTTGCTGTCATTTGCCCAGGGTACTTACGAGAGTTTCTACGAGTCTACAGAGTTCTACAGCGGTTTTGGGTCTACAGAAGTCGTTGGATGTTTTCCACAGGGAGGCCTTTCGCCTTCCTACAGCTTGCTACAGTCTGTGCAGGGAGTTGCAGACAAAGAGGGATATTCAAGAATCAAAAATGAGAGAAAATTTATATGCCCAAATGTTATTGGAGATGAAGCGTGATAGACATTACGTTGTGCTGCCAGAGACGTGTAGTTACTTATATTTTGTGTTTTGAGCTGGCCAATGTGTTTTTTATATATATGAGCTGTTTTATGTGAGCTATGGCTAGGCACGGGCTAGCCAGGTTAGTGGCCGAGCTATTCTGTAAAAAGGAGGAATTTACAGATTCATCATATTCAACTTCCCATGGAGACAGAGTCCGAGCGACACCTAGAGAAAGCTGATAAATCTTTTCTGGGCAGGCCAATGTTCGTTCTGTGGGTATGTGAGTTCGTGAGGGCTTGTTCAAGGTGCCTTTGAAAAGTGGCTGTGACCAGTTAATTGGGGGTTTGACGAGGAGTGTGAATTCATCAGTATGTTTACGAACTATGTTGCCTTGGGGAGAAAGAGCCTGGATGGCTCGATAATGTATTTTTGTTTAAGCGATTTTCCAAGCTGTAATGGGTAAGTGTTATCATCCTTCAGCCAAAGGGATGGCTTCTTTTGATATCTGTAAAGATGTTCCATTTCATTTAATCTTTTGACTTTGTCTTTATGATTGTGTGTGCTCACTAGTGTGTTCTCCTGTCTTTTAAACAGGAGATTCTAGTGAGGGGACCGAGTGTCCTAGTGAGGGGACCAAGTGTCCTAGTGAGGGGACCAAGTGTCCTAGTGAGGGGACCGAGTGTCCTAGTGAGGGGACCGAGTGTTCAGTGGAGGGAACCAAGTGTCCTAGGGGTGAGGCCGGAACCAAGTGTCCTAGTGAGGGGACCTAGTGTCCTAGTGACGGGACCGAGTGTCCTAGTGAGGGGACCAAGTGTCCTAGTGAGGGGACCAAGTGTCCTAGTGAGGGGACCGAGTGTTCTAGTGAGGGGACCAAGTGTCCTAGTGAGGGGACAAGTGTCCTAATGAGGGGCCGAGTGTCCTAGTGGGGGAACTATAATATTTAAGAGAATAGATAATTGATGTGACTAATTACTGATTAAGACATTTAAATACCGGGTGGTTATCTGAGTTAGTTGTCTGTGAGACTTAAACTGTTATCATTCCATTAATTATCTTGTAAGAACTTGAATTATTCAACTAATATTTTGCTTTGAATAAAACGTATATATTTTTTGTAACTCTGACTCTAATTTGATGACCTGATGGAATGGAGAGAGAGAGAGAGAGAGAGAGAGAGAGAGAGAGAGAGAGAGGGGGGGGGGGGGGCTTTTGCCAGTGATCGCTTTGAGAGAGAGAGAGAGAGAGAGAGAGAGAGAGAGAGTAGAGACTAAGGGTTACCAGTTCACCTAACGCTCTGGCTTAACGCATACCAAATATTAAAATGAGGGGGGTGGGGTGGCGACGCCCTTCGCTGGTAATATATTGTAAACAATAGAATATATTGCTTATATAGTGATAGAATAGGCTATTCGCTTTTGTATATTTCCGGGTTTTTGAAATGAGTATTAATTTGAGCATCATATGTTCTTTTTCACCTCACCCTAAAAACATAGAGGAAAAACGTTGCTTATCTTTGATTCAGCTTTAAAACTCGTACCTAATTCCTTTATCCTCCCAAGTCGATTATTATTTTCGTTTTTATACCAAAATAATTTGTACATAATTATTTCTGTAATATGGCTTTCATTGTTATTGACTCTGTCTCAGCCAATGGAAACAATAAACCGAATAAGGCTTAATACTGACTGTGTGTATAAGAATAGTGTTATATATTTAAAATTTCAACTTTTATCATTTCTGCTGAAAAGACTTTATTTTTCAGTGCACAAAGTTACATCGCATCCCCTTCGATATCGTCAGCTTTATTCCCTCTTTACTCCTAATGTAACGGTGAAGATGCCGGAATTAGAAAAAGTAAGTTAAAAAATGCCCCCTAAGTTTCTTCAGCGTAGTCGAGTTTTCACTCTTAATTATTTTCGTCGCACTGTTTCTCTTGTTTTCGTTCTCTCTCTCTCTCTCTCTCTCTCTCTCTCTCTTCTAAAGGAAAAAATGTTGATGGTTTGCCTCCTTTTGCTGTTATATTAACTTAAATAGGACTTTTGCTTTTGTTATAGATATACTGTTTATATATCTTGGTAGTTTTTCGTTTTATTGGTGTTTAGATGGACTGCATTAGAACATTTCAAATTTATTTGGAAGTAGATGGTATGTATATTTCACACGCAATCCATTTTGCATTACAAATTCAAAATGCGCCAAAGTTTCTTCTGCGCAGTCGAGTTTTCTGTACAGCGTATAATCATGGCCACTGAAAATAGATCTAACTTTCGGTGGTCTCTGTATAATGCTGTACGAACAGCCGCCCACGAAACTTTAGGCTGGTGGCCTGGCCTATATCATTGTCAGACGCACTATTATGGCAAGCTGTAACGGGACCTTGAATAAATTAAAAACCATGAGGCTAGAGGGCTGCAATTTAATATTTTTAATGATTGGAGGGTTGATGAGCCTCAGTATTTGTTAAAATCTGAGGGTGGATAGAGAAAAGTGCGGACGGACAGACAAATCCATCTCAATAGTCATCTTTTACAGACGACTGGAAGAGCGATAAACAGAGGGCATTTAGTTCTAAAAAAACACACACACACACCTACACATTTTTCTGTTCAGGAAACTAAAAGGAGTTTTTAGAAAAATTCTGCCACTACACGAATCTGAATTATTAGTCTGTTTCAGCAAAGCGTTTTTAAACATCTTTTTGCAGCCTCTTCACTCAATTATTTAAAAGTTACGTTTCTCTCCTAGCGACATAATTGATCCACCTTCTTTGTTTCACCTGATATTGTCCAGAGAACTTTTTTCGCCAATTATTTCTATCAGTAATTTAAATTTTATCCTTTAGCTAATATTCCGTCGATTCCATCCGTGGTCGGTGTTCTCTGGCCTGATCATTTATAGTCCTATTTTAATCTTATTATTTAGAAATGTTAGACGAAAACTTGGTTGATAAAATGACTCTCACACTCTTAGCATTGTTTATCGTGTGTTAGATAAGATTTCATTATTATCTCTATAGTTTTATTCATTCTGAAATAAAAATAATTATTTAGATTTCTTTATTTGGAATCAAATCCTCTTCCAGATAGGCCCAATGTCTTCGCTGAAACATATAGATTTTCGCCTTAGTAAAATTCTTAAGATGGTTGAGAACAAGAGATGAATGGGACAAGATAAAGCAATATTTCACCATTCCAAAAAATATAAGTAATAAAATCATGCCTTTATGAATTAACTGTAGTGTATCTCTAAAATCTACAGTATTACCGAGTAAGTTGAATATCATTGTCATCCTAATTTAAGCTGATACATGTGCCTTTGACGTACGGTCTTCGAAAAACCAACACTGATTTGCCACAAATATCGACGTCTGCGTCGCAAATCACCGAAAGCGTCATTAGTCATTATATTTACCTCTGATTAATTAACAGAGATGAATTGCTTTGCACAGTTGGAAATTTATGGATGTTTGCTGATGATGTCCAATTTATTTCTGTATTTTTTCAGCTTTCTGAAAAAGGAAACTGTTGTAACGGCCTTGTCTGTCCGTCCGCACTTTTCCTGTCCACCAAATTGCAGCCTTCTAGCCACAGTAGCTATAGGCGCCAACAACAAAGGCCACCACCTGACCGTGGCTGAAAGTTGCATGGACCGCGGCTGAGAGTTTCATTGGCGTGATTGCAATCGGGCGGTAATTGCCAGGGTCAGCTGCATCCTTTAGCTTGTTTTTGATTAATGGTATCAAGTGAATTAGGAGTAGGGAGTCTGGACGAAACTGGTGATTATACACGCATTGAATAGGGCAGCTAGCAAAATGTAAATTATATGATGGCAGAATTTGACAGCTTCTGCGGGAAGACCATCGCAACCGGGCGATTTATGATTAGATAGGTTGTTTATGGCATCGCTGATGTTATACCTGTCGTAATACGATCTGCGAAATGAAATTGAATGCTATCAGTAAGGAGGTTATCTACATCCCTTCAGATGTCTTGATCGTTTATGCAATTCACGATATTGCTGAAGTGATCGCCCCCACATACTTGCGATAGATACTTGCGATAGCCTCGTAACCGACTGCTTCTCCTACTCTCTGTGAAGGTTTTTTTAATTTTGGGATTTAGGGATTGAATGTCTTTCCAATGACGAGGGTAATCACTTTACCAGAGCTGTAATATATAATTTCCTTCAATGATCGAACTGGTTGTGATAGTGGTGAATGTCGTTTTTTAGAATTTTTCAGATATATAAATTTCGGAAAACTTTCTCCCCCTGACGAATTCGGTTGCAAAACAAAACAAAAAATTATTCCCAGACGCACAATGGAATTGGGAACACGGGGCTTCATTGCACATATTATTCAATGTTTAATTATCTGAACAAGGATAGCTTCATTTCAAAGAAAGCAAATCTGAACTCAGAGGGGCATAATTTATGCCGGCTAAGTGTAATAAATTCTAATATATTCTGAGGGAACTGGTTGTATATACGCTGAATGATGTTCCTTCTCCGCCAAGTTTAAATCCTGCAGGGGGAGGGATAGTTCCTTCAGTTCATCCCTAAACTCGGAGATAGTATTAGGGAATCGAGAATCTTAGAGACAGGTTGTATCAATCCTTTCATTTTTCTAATTTTGTTTTAAAGTAAACTATACGTAAATGTACTTATGAGTTAATAAGTTGAATTGCCATCGTTGAACTTGAATGAGATCTTGAAAGAGTCTTTCTATTAAATTCTTTCATGCATCTTCATTTTTTAGGTGTAAAAGTTTCCATCTAGAATGATAATTTGAGAATTATAATATTCTTAGATCTAGATGTAAACAACAATTTCTAAGTTTTGTAAATTACCAGAGAGAGAGAGAGAGAGAGAGAGAGAGAGAGAGAGAGAGAGAGAGAGAGAGAGAGAGTGTTAGTATCACTAACTGGAGAGCACTTTTATCTTCCCTTTGATATATTATATTTTATTTTTCATATTATGGTTATTATGAAGAGAGGAGTCCATATATGCATAACACTTGAGGTCGGTTCTATATTTTGAGATTCAATAATCATCCCAATAATATTGATTCACTACATGATCGAGGTTATATATTATTCTAAAGCTATTCAATTTATGATCGAGGTTATATATTATTCTAATGCTATTCAATTTATGATCGAAGTTATATATTATTCTGAAGATTTCGTGGGTGTTAACTAGACGTCTTAACCTACGGTACAATTAAAATAATCATTAACAAGATTGTAACAGCATGAAATAAATTTTAAAAGAATGACAAGTAATTGTATTTATTAGTTTGATAATTTTACCACAAGATTCGAGGTTTTGCAGTAAGTTCATGACAGGGATTCTGAAATAAGCTAAGAAAACTGGAATTACGTTTATCAATTCGAAAATGCTTCATACCACCTACCAAAGATAAAAAAAAATATGCATTCAGTATCGAATTTTACTTCTCGTAAATACACCGGTGTGAAATTATGAGTAACCCTTTGTTAAGCTTGTGAATGTAAATAGAGACAGATGTTCAAAGAGAATACTATTCCTCGTTGGAAATCCTATGTTCTTTGCTGCCAATAATTTTTTATTTATGAATAGAGTTTTATCCGCTTACCGGAAACAAAAACTCCTTTATAGGATTATCGCTTAATTAGACAAGACTCTACACTATAGATATAACGCCATTCTGTTAGCTAATTAAAATAATAGTTCAGCGACATCCTAGTGAAAAAATACTAGGCCTACAATAGTAAATATTAATACATTTCACTTTAAAGGAAAAACATCAATAATTCTTGTTTAGGTTTCTGGAGGGAACGACAAATAAACAAGTGGAAAATGCGACTGAGTTTTCTGTACAGCTTATGATCATGGCCAACGAAAATAGATCTATCTTTCGGTGGTCTTGGTATAATGCTGTTTAAGCCGCGGCCCACGAAACTCTCAGCCGGCCGTGGTGGCTTGTGCTGTTGCATTGCTAGATGCACGATCATGGCTAGCTTTAACCTTATATAAACCTAAATCTACTGAGGATAGAGGGCTGCAATTTGGGAGGTTTGATGATTGGAGGGTGGATGAGTGACATACCAATTTGCAGTCCTCTAGCCACGGTAGTTTTTAAGATCCGAGGGCGGACAGAGAAAGTACGGACGGACAGGCAAAGCCATCTCAATAATTTTCTTTCACAGACGGCTAAAAGAATGATGAATAGAGCGCATTTAGTTCTAAAAAAAAGAAGGTATATAGATTTATATAAAAAATTATCAGTTGACACTGCATTACTTGTGATCACCTTCAGAGTGACAAATCTGTAAACGTGGAAATCCAACTGGAGGTTCCAACGAACGAAAAAGCGTCAAGTAAAATAATTTTGGTTATAAAAGCGAAAACTTTAAAAAGATTATATATAAAAAAAACATCGCAATCTAGCATGGATTATTTTTACATCCAGTAGGAGAGAGTCATGACATACATAACCTTCAAAGCACAAACTCCACAGACAGCAGTGCTTGCACGTTTTGTGTTTGTGTGTGTGTGTTGGTGGTGGGGGGTGGTGAGAGGGGGGGGGGGGGTGACCCGTCTCTTTCAGGCAACGAGAGAATGGTTTTGACT
The DNA here is from genome assembly GCF_015104395.2 of Macrobrachium nipponense. Lineage (NCBI taxonomy): Eukaryota > Metazoa > Arthropoda > Malacostraca > Decapoda > Palaemonidae > Macrobrachium > Macrobrachium nipponense. Next base: position 75,609,812 of record NC_087214.1, read on the forward strand.
CTGACATGGCTGGGGAGATGCAGACCAGAGTTTAATGGCTCTGGATCTGTTGTCCTCTTCGATTTTATATACGAGCTGCTCCACTTTCTCTCTCTTTTATTGCCTTTCGGCAATCATTTACGCTTCGTATATTCCTGGGTGGGTAATTACTTGTTTCATAATTGAATTACTTAACCGCAGGATAATGTAATTTGCACAGTTTGCTTTGAGCGAGAAGTTGTATGCTTGATTTAAAAAAAAAAAGAAAAAAAAATTAATGAGCTTAAGTTTGTTCCTATATAGGAAAGAGCGTAACCGCTCGCACGGTAACATTTTCGTAATAGATAAAACTATTTTTCAAAAAAACCAAATAAAGAAAGCATAACCACTCATATTGGAAGAATATTTTGTCAAAAAGCCCAGAATTATAGAATTTTTCTATCTTCAACAGACAATATTCGCAATTTCTGATTATAAACGAATAGTTTCAAGACCAGTGTTAATCAAAGGCTACTTGAAATATAATGATATTTATGTTTTAGTTATTGACCCAAAAATACATTATACGTTCGCAAAAAGATTAGTTTCGACAGCGGGTTTCTTTCAAGCGGTTTTGTTACGAGGAATAAAAGAAAAAGGGTACTATTATGTGCATCTGACAATACATGGGTTTTATTGTATAACAAAAGTAAAGAAAGTGTTTTAAAATAAAACCGTTTTATATCTATATATATATATATATATATATATATATATATATATATATATATATATATATACATATATACACACACACACACATATATATATATATATATATATATATATATATATATATATATATATATATATATATACACATATATGTGTGTGTGTGTGTGTGTGCGCGCGTGTGTATTTGTATTATTTCATTGCTTTTGGAAGCTTTCAGAATTTATTATTATATAATGATTATCTTCAACGACACCAACTTTCATCTGTCCTTTTTCATTTTAAAATGAATTTCAAAGAATTCCCTCAATTAGCTTCTCCACTTCATCTACAGAAACGAGAGATGGCGATTGGTCCTGACTTGTTCTCACTTCAGGTCATCTGTAGCCCCGCCCCACCCCAACCCCCCGACTCTATTTTGTGCCTGTGCAAAGCTTGTGCTTTTACAAAGCTCTGCAAGAAATCGCCAGGCTTTAGCGCCGAGTCTCTTGCAGCAGGAGAGAGAGAGATTTGCGAATTCGACCTTTTAAGCTCTCCTGAATCCATCGCTCCATTATGGCGTTCCATCAAGCGTTCTCTCGCTCTTGTCCTTGACAAACGTTTATTTCTTACATAAAGGTTATGTCCCCCTTAAGCTACGAACGCATTCAAAGGCAAAGTTAATATCTACACATTCGTGGGTTTTATTTCGTGGAGTCTGAAGCCATATAGGTATGTATGATATAATTTGTAATGATGCGCGAGTTCGCGGAAGCAATTCTTCATTCATATGTAAGAGCAGCAAGGGCGGATTGCTGGGGGAAAATAATTATATATATATATATATATATATATTTATATATATATATTTATATATATATATATATATGACTGGTAAAAGTGTTCTGTAACAACAGAATTCCATCTAATAAAAGGAGCCCATAAAAACACCAAAATGTAGAGAGAAAAGTACTATATTTCAGAGACTGCTGTCTCTCTCTTCAGGTATATGAATGAGAAAAGTTTACAGACTTTTACGCAAGTTAAATAACCTAATAGATAATAGCGCATGGAATAATCTTGAACAACAAGACAAAGTTTTAAACTTATCCAACACCCCCCTTACTGTAAATCAACATTTAGTTTTAAATTTAGGCTTATCCTTTGCCCTAATGCCAGACCGCAAAAACAACCTAGACTTCATAGTGGCTTTTGATAAATTCATATCTAGCACTACAGCCGTGAAGAGATATGTTTAAAAGGAGTGTTACTAAATGCTTTAACTGACCTTCATAAGAAATATCCTGTTCCCCGCAGATTCATGATAGCCATCCACTCGCTAAAAAAGTTAGATGTTATAATAAGTAGATCCGACAAAGACGGCAAAATTGTAATAATGGACAAAGACTTCTACCTCGACAAAATCAACCAGCTCCTTAGCGACACAAATACTTAGAAAAAACTGACGAAAAATCCCCTCCAGAACGTTCCCCACAGAATTTTTTCGGAAAGTAAGATTAATTGGCCAAGACAAAAAGAGTATTGAACTATTAGAGAAATTTAAAGTAATTAATCCTAAATTACCTACTTTTATGGTCTTCCCAAAACTCACAAAGACAATCTTCCATTCAGACCATCGTTTCATGCGCCGGAGCTTTCAATTACAAAATTTCTAAATGGTTAGCTGGCCTCCTTTCTCCTTTTTTTTTAGGCACTTTTTTCTCCCAGTCACATCAAACATTCGGAAGACTTTTGTCACAAATTCAGAGAAGCACATATACCACTTCACAACATAAAACTTTTAAGCCTTGACGTAGACTCCCTATTCACAAAAAGTACCAGTACAGGACGTTCTTCAGTTTTTAAGGGAAAAATTATCCCCCTATTCAGATCATTTCCCATTGGCACTTGACAAAATAATAAAGTTAGTTGAATTATGTGCATCTAATAACGTATTTTCATTCGGGGATCATTCTACAAGCAAAAATTCGGGTTGTAGTATGGGTAGTCCTTTAAGTCCTATTTTAGCCATCTGTACATGGAATACCTTTGAAAACTACAGTAATAAATGCAATAAAACCCAAAAACATGCTGTGGAGAGATACGTGGATGACATACTAACATTTTGGGATAATGAAGTGGGGTATTTTAATGAATTCCTCTCAAAATTAAACGCATTAGTGCCCAGCATCAAATTTAAAGTTGAATGGGAAACAGACAACAAAATTCCTTTTCTTGATGTTTTAATAATCAGAGACACGACAGAATACAAATTTACCATATA
>NC_087214.1:75615264-75622764 GCF_015104395.2 Macrobrachium nipponense
GCCTGCTCCTATATATATATATATATATATATATATATATGTCTCTCCCTCCGGGGCGGGGGATGGTTTCCCTCTGTTCAATTTTCCAGTCAGATTCGTTTGCCTGGACTCCGCGCACCGGCTGCGGTCGCCGTCGGGTTTCCGAAAATGTTTATCGAAGTTTTATGCCCCGATGTTGAAAAGACCATATGTGACTGGAAGTTGATCGTTGTTGAACCGTTTAGCTAACAGCGTTTGACTGACTGACTTCCAGTTCTCTACTGGAAAGGGAAGATGTAACGAAAAGAGTAGCCAGATGTTGACGACATAGAACCTCAGTGCATATATAAGCTATACAGAAACAGGAAATCCAAAAGTAATTAAAACAGAGTTTACAATTAAATAAAACGATAAATGATATTCTCATAAAGTTCTGCGTAATGTGCAAAATAAACTTCACCCGGAACGACAAGATCCAGTCTTGACGGTGCTGTATCAAAGCTTCAGAAGAGGGACTTGTGTTCTCTGCCGTATGGAGATCTGAATACCAACAATTGCTTGCAATTAGAAAGGAAAAATACTGCAATATGAAATGCCATTTACTGAAAATCAAAATAAAAAACGACAAAATTGACGAGGAGAAAATGAGCCTTCTATATTTATTTTTTGCTAAGAATACACAACGTTAATTGGTATCCAATTTTTATCTATTTGTTATTTTCTTTAGTGATTGAGATCTCTCTTAGTATTTCCTTTTACCTTCTCTTACTTCCTATTGAGACCATATTCTTTGGAAGCTTGATTTCCAAGTCATTGGCCCCCTGTGGGTTTGTCTATCGTGAATAGGTAATAATAATAATGTTCTAAGAGGTCCACAATAATAACAAATGTTGTGAATTCGTGTATAATTTAAAATCCCTTTACAAAGCTTTCGAACCCTTCGAAAACTTTGCAAATGGTTTTTAAATTATACACGAACTCGCAACATACTTTTATTATTGTGGACCTCTTAGAACATTATGTATACTCTCGCGATAGAGAGTTTTCCCAAATAATAATAATAATAATAATAATAATAATAATAATAATAATAATAATAATAATAATAATAATAATAATAATGCAGGGGAAGAAAATTACTGTAAGAAAACAATCTATTCTTGCAAGACACATGCAAGAATATGCGCATTATGTTCAGTTTATTCACAGCCTGAGAAAATATAGAAGCATTGCAGTTTATTACAGATTCGCTCTTTCTTCCCTTTCTTCCTTTTGTCCCAGCGAGTTGTAAAGTTTCTTTTTCGAGTAAGATACAGAATTAGATTTGAAAAATTTGAAGAGAGATAAGAGAGCACAAACTACAGCCAGAAGAAGGAACGTTTAATCCTCGCTAATGCTCCGTAATTTCTTTCACAATGCGCTTATTTCCCTGCATTCCTCTAATTAGGTTAAAAGCTCGCCCTAAAAGTTTAGCCTTCTTTTCTCCCCTAATGTATTCTCGAGCACTGGGGACATAGCCAGTTATGAGGTATTTGAATCCTTTTCTTTTCTTGCCTCTGAACTGTTCCAGCGCTGCCTTAAGTTTCCATTTATGAACGTGCGACCAATTTCTGTGACTTATTGCAAACGGAACAAACCATTTTACATCAAATTATAAGTGACTCGTCATGTTCGAAAATTTGAAAAAAAAATGCGAAATACTAAATATTGTGGTATTCAATTCTGCTTCAGTTGTTTATTAAATAAAAGATTTCCTATGATGCTTCAGTCTTAAATGTTGCTTAATAATACTTGTGTTTACTTGTTAACTTTTATTTCATATTTGAATGCTTTTGTTCTTCCTTCTGATGTGGTTGTCTGCGGTTTTCTGAAAGTTATATATATATATATATATATATATATATATATATATATATATATATATATATATATATATATATATAGATAGACAGATATAGATATAGATATAGGATATATATATATATATATATATATATATATATATATATATATATATATATATATATATATATAAAACTTTCAGGAAACCGCAGACAACCACATCATAATGTGCATCTTTAGTCTGTCGAGATAAAAATGCATACAAATTAACATCAAATAAAAGCAGTATTCTTAATATAACAAGTAAAATTTAATACAAAGCTAAAATTAACTCAAAATTTACAGAAAGGCCAAAACGTTAACGACAAGTAAAACGAAGATGTAAAAAGTACCTAGGCGCAACCAACCGTTAGTTGAGAAGGAAGGAGGTAGAATGACTAGATGTGATGGTAATTGCTTCCTAGCAAAGAAAGTTAAAGGAAAGGAGAACGCATTTTCGAGAAGTTCAGCAGTAAGGAGGTTTTCGCGCCCGTGTTGGAGGCGCCTGTAACCTGTTCTTCGCGGCTGTTCTGGAATCATCGGGCGTATTGTGGAGCGGAAAAACGCGCCAATGTGACATGAGAAATACCGCGATTTCTAATGCAATACCTCGTCTAGATTCATCTAGGGGGGAGTCCTATTAAACTCGGGAGTCTGTGACGCTCGCCGTAGGCTCCGCCCCCAGAATGCCGTATTAATATGACGAACGAACTTTGGAGAGCAGTGATCGTAGAAGAGAGAGAGATCGTAAAAGAGAGAGATCACCAGTTAGTCACAGAACCACAGATCAGATTATCAGTGAGAGATCAGCAGCAGTGATCATCAGAGAGAGACTAGAGACGAAGGAACCGACGAAGTATCAATCAAATGAAGATTGTTAGAGAGTTGGTTGGATATTGGTCTAGTCGTCTTCAGGAGTGGACGAATTATCTCGTGTTATCTCGACGTCGAGCAGACTGCAGAGAAGAAAAGGTCCTGCTACAGGTTTTGGATATTTCCTAACTTACAAGTAGACTAGTTTCTGCAATACGGAGTCAAGAGGACGACTGCAATTGCCGCTCTACATTTATGAAGCCAGCGTGTCGAATCACCAAATCAAGTAGCAAGTATTTGAATTGCCTCACTGTTCCCCCAGTTCATGCAGTGTAAGATTCTGTCTTTTTATGTAAATAGGAGATACCATTCTGCATTTACCTTAGTTAGTAAGCTTGTAAATAAACCTTTGTTGTGTAAGTGTGTCTTTCTATATTCGTATCCCCAGTTTCAACTGTTTGTGTTGATAAATTTTTTTTTATTTCATATCAAACCTGAAGCGGACCTCTCTAAGAGGCCGTAACATTCTGTCGACCTTTAACCAGGATATTTCGACACCGTAACATTGTCTCTGAGATCTCAGAGTCCGTAACGCTAGACTTGGGCAAGAAGTTAAAACATTGACTATGACAGATAAAGTGGAGAAGATGAAACTCCACTATTCAATGAGGGAACAAGATGTTTAATATATAATGACTCTAGAGTGGTTAGGTAATCAGAGTCTTTAACTGAGCCTAAAATAGAGAAGTGTTGTTTCTTCACCTCTATCTTGCATCTGATTGCGGGATTTTTTATGTTTGAGTGTTCAAGCCTACTTAATTTTTTACCCATCTAAAACTAAAGCCCATGTGACTACATTATCTCATCTGCAGCAGCCTCCTAGTCGATCCAGGGTAAATTCTGGGGCATCCTGGGCACGTAAAGAAATTGAATTTTTATTTAACTTTGTATTTTAAATCACCCTTTCCAATGATAGACATACCAAAGAAACTAATGCATGACTCCATACCATATATATAAAATAGTAAATTTTTACACACCTAACTAATTATTGAGAGTAAAATTCCCTGTCTAAATATAAAACTTATTCCTAACAACTCAAGCAAAATAGGCCTTTTTTCTGCTTCAAAGATCGTCTGCAGCAGTTCATGCGATCTAACGTGGTATACAAATTTACGTGTCCGGGATGTCCCGGAATTTACCTTGGATCGACTAGAAGGCTGCTGCAGATGAGATACTGCAGTCACATGGGCTTGAGTTTAAGGACGGGTCAAAAATTAAGTAGGCTTGAACACTCAAACAAAGAATCACGCAATCAACACTTCTCTATTATAGGCTCAGTTAAAGACTCTGATTACCTAACTACTCTAGAGTCATTATATATTAAACGTCTTGTTCCCTCATTGAATAGTGGAGTTTCATCTTCTCCGCTTTATCTGGCATATTCAATGTTTTAACTTCTTGCCCAAGTCTAGTCATTCTACCTCCTTCCTTCTCAACGAACGGTTGCTTGCGTCTTGGTATTTGCTTTTTATTTGTATTTTTACTTTTTCGTTTTACTTGTCGTTAACTTTTAGTCCTTTCCGTAAATTTTAAGTTGATTTTAGTCTCGTATTAATTTTTGCTTGTTATATTAAGAATCCTGCTTTTATTTAATGTTAATATGTATGTGTTTTTATCTTAACAGATTGAAGATGCACATTGCAAGTGCGAAACGTCTCAAATAAATGTTCTTCCTTTTGATGTGGTCGTCTGCGATCTCCTGAATGGTTGTATGTGATATAACTGCATAGCCTCTCTCTCTCTCTCTCTCTCTCTCTCTCTCTCTCTCTCTCCTCTCTCTCTCTCTCTATATATATATATATATATATATATATATATATATATATATTATATATATACATATATAATCATATGTGTATATTGTGACGAAGTGGCGCAGAGTATCTGGGTCTGGATACCATTAATACTTGGGCGGAAGTGGGCAAGAGTATCCGGGTCTGGATACCATTAATACTTGGTGCATGAAATAGTCGAAGATCTGTGTCTGGACACCATTAATATTTGTTAACCCAAATTGCCAAGTATCTGGTTACTACACTTACCATTTGTACCTGCTAATACAAGAGACCCTTTTATTCCTGGGTCTGGGACACCCTTTGTACTTAGGGCACAGTTCATTCAAGTACCTGGTCGTTACTTACCTCACTACCGACAGACACCTGACCCTTCATCACAAATACTAAACGACTGAATACTCTAAAGGTAAGAGTGATCCCTTTTTTCCAACTGAACAGTCAAGAAAACAATCAGTCTAAGTTCATTAAAATGTGTGAGGTAATCTTAATTAAAGGGCATCACTCGTGCAAATTCAAATTTAAGTATTTCCCTGATTCTGTTTTATTTGTGGGAAACGTCACAATTATCACTCTATATTTCTACCTAAACAAAATAAAATATAGCTGGTGGTTCAATGAAATGCTCATATAAATTTTAAATACAAAAGTTTATTTCTAAATTCAAAATTTATAAGTGAAATTCACAATCTCAGGGAAATTGTTATTACTTGAAAACAAAAGTTTAATTAATTCTTGAATTAATTATTAAGCAAAATTAAATCAAAGTTTATCAAGAAAATTAATTAAATTCAATCATAAAGCAATAATTAGATTTGAAATTAAATTTAATTAAATGCAAGTTAATTCACAAGTGTAAGATTCAAAATGTACACAATAGAATATTATTCAAACTAATTAAACAAAATAAAGACAAGGCACAAAAACATAATGCATAATATGAAAACAATTAAAGCATTGACAGTACAATCATTAAGCATATAAAAAAATGGAATATGTGAAAAGAACAAAGCAAAAGATAAATGTTTAGAAATAATAAAACGTTGAAGTGCACTTCACAACATTTGTAAAAATACCTTATACACAGCTGCAGCTCAATCAAAAATCCTGTTACAATTTTACACTTTTTCACTATTTTCTTGGCGCCTTCACAAAAACCAATAAATGCAATACTATGTTCAGATCCCACAAACAACACATATATTACTAAGAATTATATAAAAATGAGTGACCAGCTCGTTACGTTAAGTTACTGAGACAGCCTCGCGAGCGAGCGAGAGCGAGAGAGAGAGATTCTTAGAGAGAGAGAGAGAGAGAGAGAGAGAGAGAATAACACACGCCGCTCTCCTCAAAGCGAAAGAATGAATGGTTCTCTCACCCATAAGCGTATAGTCTATAGTTGAAGGCGAAAACATATTACGTCATCTCTATAGGAATAGCTATGAATAAGGACCCTTGTTCCATTCACAGGACCTACCGCGATGAAAAAAACTAGCTTAGCTCATCTATTTACTAGGGGCTGAATAACATTGCGGCTTGGGGGGTCTTACGCTTGTTTTGCGCCGATAAAGAAATCATCACCTAGCTAAGACATTCTCAAAGAGCAAAAACAAAATCTGTTCCAAAGGCTTATGAGCTTTCACTCTCTGTGTGTCTTACGTACTTCAAAATGAAAAATGGATCACTTAATGCATGTTGTCTTTAAATTTGGGAAATCTGAACACAGAAATAAACATTTCACACCATGATACACAAGTTCTGATGTGAATCAATCATATTACCACAATTATAATTGCATTCCAAACTTACATTATAAGAATATATATGCATAATATTTCACCTAAATACATTTCCTTCAGCACTGTTCTAAGCCCCACAAAAAGTGTCCTTCTGATAAATCTACTATAACTTTCATAAGCAAATTAAGGAACAACTAAAAAATGACGAATGACCAGTGACTTACGTGCATTCGTGGAATAGGAATCGCCGCGCCAAACACATATATGCGATATATCACCCGGATTTCATAAGAGAATTGAGTATCCAGGGCAGTTCATATATTCCGCACATACTTCGCCTCATAAGTTTTCGTAGCTCCAAAGAATCCTCGAGATTCGCAACATTTCCTTCGACTTTGAAGTTGCATATTTCTGAAGGTTTATGAATTTACGAATTTCCTCAAAGTTCAGTTCTCTTAGAGAACTGGGAAGAACGTTGAGCGTAAGAGTTAATCGTCAAATAAGAAGCTTAAAGAGGAATTTTCTTCAAAGTGAATACTTTTGTGAGAAAAGAAAATGTAGCTAAAAGGATGTCCAACATGTACTAGGTAAAGAATAATTTGCATTTTGTGTCACAGTTGCTACTACACGTGTATGTCAGTTTGAATGCTACTAAAGACTTCTATTACCTCTCTCTCTCTCTCTCTCTCTCTCTCTCTTCTCTCTCTCTCTGTCTCTCTCTCTCTCTAATATATATATATATGTATATATATAGTATGAATCTATAATATATAAAATATATATATATATATATATTTATATATATATATAGATATATATAGTATATACTATATAGATATATATATATATATATATAAAATATATATATATAAATATATATATATATATATATATATATATATTATATATATATAATATATATATATATATATATATATATATATATATATATATATATATATATATGTATGATATATATATATATGTAAATATTATTATATATATATATATATATATATATATATATATATATATAAAATATATATATAATATATATATATATATATATATATATATATATATATATATATATATATATATATATATATTATATTAAATTTCCTATGTTCTATATCCAATCACGCTACTCCGGGAATATCAGCGAAAGTTAAATATAAGTGATAAGTGGATTGATACCGGAGCGTCTCGAACACTGGACGCAGTACCCTCCA
>NC_087214.1:75627764-75640264 GCF_015104395.2 Macrobrachium nipponense
ATATATATATCTATATATTATATATATATATATATATATATATATATATATATATATATATATATATATATGGAGATGGCAGTAATCTTTGGCTGGTGACCTTTTTTTCTTGTGGTTATGACTTTTTTTTCTGGGAGTTTTTTCGAGCCATGAGAAGAGTTCTGTGGTTCTTTCTTTTTGGTTTCGTGACTAATTGGAGGCGAGTGGCATTACTACATTGTGGTCCTATGAAGATGTTATTTTAGGTAGCATATAATTGCTGAATTATGTGTTTATCGTAGTGTTTTATCCCAGATAGGTGATAATTTTTTTATAATTGGGCAGTATCATTTGAGAGTTGTCTTAGAGACAAATTTTGAGCAGCTTAGTCATATCCTGGAGATAATTTAGTGAACTGTGATTACTTGATTTCAGTATAGACCTTTTTTTGAGAATCATAAGTTTCTGAAGTTGGAAGTCTGACTAGACATTTTTATGCTGCAGTTCGAGCACACGTGTCCTCAGGTGGATTTTTGCTGAAAATGCTGTGATGAGTCCAGTGTGATGACTCTCTCCCTCTAATTGTGATTGCTCAGAGTTTTTGCAATATCTGGAAATGTTGACCATAGCATTTCATGAAAGTGTACGTTTAAGAGTTTGCTTTCTGGCCGTGTCCGGTTGCTTGGAAAGTTGCGATGGCCAAAATTCCGTAACTATGCATATTGCATTTGTTGGGAAAACGTGGGATTGTTTATATCATGCATATATTATGTGTTTTGTGATGGGGAAGTTTACTTGTGATTATCTTTTTTTTATTTTTATTTTTTTTCCTTTTCCTACGAGAGATGTAATTGGGGATAGAGCTTTAAATAGCATTTCTTTTTGGGATGGGAGATGTAATTTGTTGGGCTTTGTGAGTTGAATGAAATGGGCGTTTGACAGTAAGTCTCATTGTAATTAACTATGTGAGCAGTAAAGGGTTTTTGCTGTTAAACATTGGAGATTTTTACTGATTTTGTGGGTTGCTGTATTATTAGAGCTTGAGAGAACATTTTTGATTTTTGGATCTGGGCTTGTTACGTGACTTTTTTTTTTTCTTGGGCTCATTACCTTTTTTTTTTCTTTTTTTTTTTTTTACTTGTGAGAACTTTTGAGTTTGAAATATGTGTGCAGAAGTCCATGGAGTTGCTGTGAGTTTTGGAGTGTGTGTGTTAGTGTATGAGTTTGGAGAATTAAGTTAGAGAACTTAATATTTTTTAACTTGCGAGTTGTGATAATGACTTATGATTTAGTGGTCATATTAAATGGAGTTAATTGGGAGATGTTCAGTTAGTATTTCTGAATTTTTGAGGTCATTATTTGATAGAAGTAGTATTTCTGGGGTTAATTCTTTTTTTGATTGACCGATGACTCAACTGACATACTTAAACACACCATAATCGTTGTTCCCCGACGCTAGCAAGACGCCCACCAGCCGTACAGAGATGTTGCAGTCATTTGCCCAGGGTACTTACGAGAGTTTCCACGAGTCTATAGAGTTCTACAGCGCTTTTGGGTCTACAGCTTGCTACAGTCTGTGCAGGGAGTTGCAGACAAAGAGGGATATTAAAGAATCCAAAATGAGAGAAAATTTATACGCCCAAATGTTATTGGAGATGAAGCGTGATAGACATTACGTTGTGCTGCCAGAGACGTGCAGTTACTTATATTTTGTGTTTTGAGCTGGCCAATGTGTTTTTTATATATATGAGCTGTTTTATGTAAGCTATGGCTAGGCAGGGGCTAGCCAGGGTAGTGGCCGAGCTATTCTGTAAAAAGGAGGAATTTACAGATTCATCATATTCAACTTCCCATGGAGACAGAGTCCGAGCGACACCTAGAGAAAGCTGATAAATCTTTTCTGGGCAGGCCAATGTTCGTTCTGTGGGTATGTGATTTCGTGAGGGCTTGTTCAAGGTGCCTTTGAAAAGTGGCTGTGACCAGTTAATTGGGGGTTTGACGAGGAGTGTGAATTCATCTGTATGTTTCCGAGCTATGTCCGTTGATAACGGCAGGTCTTAGGTAGAACGGAGGAGACGGCTGCCTTGGGGAGAAAGAGCCTGGATGGCTCGATAATGTATTTTTTTTGCTTAAGTGATTTTCCAAGCTGTAATGGGTAAGTGTTATCATCCTTCAGCCAAAGGGATGGCTTGTTTTGATATCTTGTAAAGATGTTCCCTTTCATTTAATCTTTTGACTTTGTCTTTATGATTGTGTGTGCTCACTAGTGTGTTCTCCTGTCTTTTAAACAGGCGATTCTAGTGAGGGGACCGAGTGTCCTAGTGAGGGGACCGAGTGTCCTAATGAGGGGCCGAGTGTCCTAGTGAGGGGACCGAGTGTCCTAGTGGGGGAACTATAATATTTAAGAGAATAGATAATTGATGTGACTAATTACTGATTAAGACATTTAAATACCGGGTGGTTATCTGAGTTAGTTGTCTGTGAGACTTAAACTGTTATCATTCCATTATTTATCTTGTAAGAACTTGAATTATTCAACTAATACTTTGCTTTGAATAAAACGTATATATTTTGTGTAACTCTGACTCTAATTTGATGACCTGATGGAATGGAGAGAGAGAGAGAGAGAGAGAGAGAGAGGAGAGAAGAGAGAGAGAGAGAGAGAGAGAGAGAGAGAGAGGGCTTTTGCCAGTGATCGCTTTGAGAGAGAGAGAGAGAGAGAGAGAGAGAGAGAAGAGAAGAGACTGAGGGTTACCAGTTCACCTAACGCTCTGGCTTAACGCATACCAAATATTAAAATAGTTGGGGGGGGGGGGGGGTGGCGACGCCCTTCGCTGGTAATGTATTGTAAACAATAGAATATATTGCTTATACAGTGATAGAATAGGCTATTCGCTTTTGTATATTTCCGAGTTTTTTAAATGAGTATTAATTTGAGTATCATATGTTCTTTTTCACCTCACCCTAAAAACATAGAAGAAAAACGTTGCTAATCTTTGATTCAGCTTTAAATCTCGTACCTAATTCCTTTATCCTCCCAAGTCGATTATTTTCGTTTTTATACCAAAATAATTTGTACATAATTATTTCTGTAATATGGCTTTCATTATTATTGAAAGCCATATTACATGGGATGATTGCAGAGATCTGCATCCAAAAATATGTAAAAACCTAAAAGAAGGAAAAGGATGTAAGTTCGACAAAAAATGCAAATATATGCACCCTGTAGCCATGAATCATAATCAAATAAATAACCAACCAAGTAATAAAATCCAAAATAAGAAAGAAACAAATAAAGAGAGAAATCAAGAATATCAGGTAAAAGAGAAAAGCAAACCACCAATGAGATATGCAGAGGTGTCAGCAAAAAATTTCAAAGCATCAGCTCCGAAATTCTACTCAAGAGATAATAACTGTATTTATTATGCAAGAGGATATTGCAGAAACGGAGAAAATTGCAGATTCAGACACAAAATTAATAATTATGATGAAGGAAGATCAAATATTATGGAAAAGTTGGATTTTTTAATGTCAGAATTTCTGGAAATGAAAAAAAGAACAACATACCAGAAACAGGAAAGAGAATGGGAAAAAATCCTTATACTATCAGTATTAAATGAAGGAGAAAACACGCAAACCATCATAGTGATGAATGCGCAGGGTTTAGTTACGAGTAACTCAAAAAGAAAAATAGAGTACTTAGAAGAACTAACCCAAAATGAAAAGAAAAATAGATATAATGAATATAAGTGAAACCTGGTATTCCCCAAGAGACTGGGAATGATGATCAAATAAAAGGGTTCCAAACTTATAGATCAGATAGAAAAAATAGGAATCAAGGGGGGAACCGCAATATATGGGAAAGACAAAAACAAAGGAAAAATATATGAGAAATATAGTAACTCAGAATGTGAACTAATAGCGGTAGAATTTGAATCTGAAAAATTGATGACATAGTAATATATAGACCTCCTAATAACTAAGAGTTTGACTTAATAATTGAAAAATTGGATGATATATGTAGAAAATCACAAGGACTGGACTATTCTCCTATCTGGTGACTTCAACTTTCCTTTCGTAGAATGGAAAGAACGAATAGGATTGTGGTTGTACTTATACATATAAAAAACGAGAGTAATAGTAGTGCAGAAGATAAGAGGCAATTTGAAAAGCTATTTAGATATGCTACTAGAATACAACATTCAACAAATAAATCACCTGCCAACAAGAAAGGAAAATACTTTAGACCTAGTATTTGTGAACGAGATGAATTATGTTAAAGAAATAATAGTTTTATAATGTGATTATTTCAGACCATAATGTCATAGAATTAACAGTTCATTCCAAAGCAAGTGAAATAGAGATAAGCAAGAAATGAAAAAGTGGGAAGGATATGGAAAATACAACTTCTACAGTAAAAAATCTATAAAAATGTCAGAAAATTAATGAAGAATTAAACAAAGATTGGGATAACATTTTCGTAGTGATGACATAAGGTAAAATACGGAGATATTATATAAAATATTGGAGAAAAAAATAGTGGAAAAAATATATACCGAAGAAGAAAAGTAAACATCATCATGCATACCAAGAGACAGAAGGATCTTGTTCCAGAAAATCAGAAAGTGGAAAAAAGGTCTTGCAAAAGAAAAAAATGCATGGAAAGTTATAGAACTAAAAAGTAAGATAAAAGAAAATTGGCAGAACAAAAGATTATACATCAAAAGAAAATGAAAAACGGGACTTGGAAGAAAAAAACCCTATTAAATATCAAGCAAAACCCCAAACTATTATACTCATATGCGAAGAAGATGAATAAAAGAAGAATAGAAATAGGCCCTCTGAGAATTGAAGGGAGATTAACGAATGAAAAAAGGAAATTTGCAACATACTGGCAGAAACGATATAAGAGAGATTCACCCCTAGAATAGATAATGAAGATAATGATATAGAAGTAAGGGATGAAAATAGTGAATATTTAGCTGACATAGATATTAATGAAGCCGATATTGTGCAGGCTATTATGAAATTAAAAATGGAGCTGCTGCAGGGCCAGATGGAATTCCTGCTATTTTGTTAAAGAAAGTAGTTCATTCTATCGCAAAGCCACTTGCAATATTATTAAGACAAAGTGTAGATACAGGCAAGATATATGATGAGCACAAATTAGCATATATTACCCTTACTTTCAAAAGTGGATCAAGACTAGAGGCAAGTAATTATAGGCCTGTGAGTCTAACATCACATATTATGAAAGTGTATGAAAGGGTAATGAAGAAAAATATTATGAAACATTTAATAAAAAATAATTTGTTTAATAAAGGACAACATGGTTTCGTACCCGGAAAAAGTACACAAACCCAACTGTTAGTCCACCGTGAGAACATATTCAAAAATATGAAAAGCGGAAATGAAACAGATGTGGTTTATTTAGACTTTGCAAAAGCTTTTGATAAAGTAGACCATAATATATTAGCGAAGAAAATTAGAAAACACAATATCGTGGATAAAGTAGGAAATGGTTAAAAGAATTTTTACACAACAGAAAACGATAGTTATTGCAAACGACGAGAAATCGGATGAAGCCAAGGTAATATCCGGTGTGCCGCAAGGTACGGTGTTAGCTGCAATACTGTTTGTTATTATGATTGAAGACATAGACAATAATGTTAAAGATTCGTAGTGAGGTAGTTTCGCAGATGACACAAGAATAAGTAGAGAAATTACTTGTGATGAAGATAGGAACGCTCTACAAAGAGACCTTAACAAAGTATATGATTGGGCAGAGGTAAATAGGATGGTATTTAACTCTGATAAATTTGAATCAATAATTATGGAGACAGAAAAGAAAGCTATATGCATATAAGGGACCTAATAATGAAGACCATCACAATAGGGAAGCAGTTAAAGACCTTGGTGTGATGATGAATAGGAACATGTTATGCAATGATCAAATAGCAACTCTGTGGGCAAAATGTAAAGCAAAAATGGGAATGTTGTTACGGCACTTCAAAACAAGAAAAGCTGAACACATGATTATGCTTTATAAAACATATGTTCGTAGTCCACTTGAATATTGCAATATGATATGGTACCCACACTATCAAAAGGAATATTGCACAAATAGAGAGTGTACAAAGGTCCTTTACCAGCTAGAATAGAAGAAGTTAAGGACCTAGACTACTGGGAAAGACTACAATTCTTAAAATTATATATCTCTAGAAAGGGAGAAAGAACGCTACATGATAATTCAGGCATGGAAACAGATAGAAGGAATAGCAGAAAATATCATGGGAAACTAAAAATATCAGAAAGAGCAAGCCAGGGCGGTCGATTAATAGTGCCCAAAACTATACCAGGAACAATAAGGAAAGCACACAGGACATTAATCCACTACGCACCAGCATCGATAATGCAGCGTCTATTCCAATTGCGTTTGCCAGCTCATCTGAGGAATATATCAGGAGTGAGCGTAGATGTGTTTAAGAATAAGCTCGACAAATATCTAAACTGCATCCCAGACCATCCAAGATTGGAAGATGCAAAATATACCGGAAGATGTACTAGCAACTCTCTGGTAGACATTAGAGGTGCCTCACACTGAGGGACCTGGGGCAACCCGAACAAGATGTAAGGTCTGTAAGGTCTGTAAGGTCAGCCAATGGAAACGATAAACCGAATAAGGCTTAATCCTGACTGTGTGTATAAGAATAGTGTGATATATTTAAAATTTAAACTTTTATCATTTCTGCTGAAAAGACTTTATTTTTCAGTGCACAAAGTTACATCGCATCCCCTTCAGAATCGTCAGCCTTATTCCCTTTTTACTCCTAATGTAACGGTAAAGATATCAGAATTAGAAAAAGTAAGTTAAAAAATGCCCCCTAAGTTTCTTCGGTGTAATCGAGTTTTCTGCACAGCGTATAATGCTGTATGCAACTCTCAGTCAGTCACATCCCATGAAACTCAGAGCCGCAGGCCATTAAACTTCCAGCCACGACACAGTGGAGGTCAGTGTTGATGCCAGACTCGCACCATCATGGCAAACTTTTAATCTTGAATAAAATTGCTAACTACTAAGACTAGAGGGATACAATTTGGCAAGTTTGATGATTGGAGGGTGGATGATCAACTAACCAATTTGCAGCCCTCTAGCCTCAGTAGTTTTTATGATTGAAGTGAGGACAGAAAACTAAAAATTTTTGTAAAGAAAAAAGTGAAAACTTAGAACCTTCAAACCTTCCAGAACCTTCAAACCTTCCAGAACCTTGAATCCTTCCAACCTCGTGAGTTCAAAAGTACTTTACATTCATGGAAACGTCTCTACTACTAACGGCCCGTTACGTCGTCTGTCCGTTAGGCCAAAATGCCATTTCTCTACAGAAAGGAATAAGTTCTAGCTTTTTTTGTTCGAGATTCTTCAAACTCATTACAAAATTTTTTCTTATTTTATTTTCTAACCTTGAAAAAAATAAAGAAAACAACGTGAAATGATACTAATCGTCAGTTTGTTAGGTCACCTATTATTAACCAGATTTGCAAAGCAGTTGAAATTACACTTGGTGTGTGTGTGTGGCTGGACAATTTTAATTCCAGAACGAAATGGAATTGTATTTAATATGAAGCTATGTATACATATATATATATATATATATATATATATATATATATATATATATATATATATATATATATATTATATAGGTATTTATCTATAATTGCTGAAATAAATTCAGCAACAATCGTACCATATATATCTAAATATATATATATATATATATATATATATATATATATATATATATATATTATTACAAATTAAATATTCCACAAGATACGGTAAGAGTTGAATATTCTCTCTTTTGACACATGATAAAATACACACTATATTCATATACAATTCTGTGTCGAGTTACGCCGAAAGGCAATGAAAGAAAATACCCCAAGACCAAGAGAAGTCAGATGAAAACATGATTGAAAACGGTCCAATTTCCCTGACAAGTTTTGAAATAATTCCTGCGCTCAAACAGCTCAAACATCAATCCTTTTTGAAACAGGAGATCTCAAAACTAGATCCATTTCTCTCGCTTGTTTTTTCTTCTAAGCTTCAAAGTACTTATTTCTGGCGGAAATTGGTAACGCACTAGCGAGGTTTTATTTTTTTATTTTTTTTTTTATGAGTCAAGATAAAATGAGGAAAGACAGACGTCGCAGGAATGGTTATTGCATAATGAAGAAGAGATTAGAATGGACATTGTTCTTGGAGAATGTGGGATTTGGAAAGAATGCGTGATTGTGATTCTGGATGAACAATAATTAGTATATCAATCAATGTTTTGCATTTGTCCTTTTCGTTTTTATTTACAAAGAATATATTACTTTTTGTTTATATTATTATTATTATTATTATTATTATTATTATTATCATGATTATTCTTATTATTATTATTATTATTATTATTATTATTATTATTATTATTATTATTATTATTATTATTATTATTATTATTATTTACATGTAGAAGACCCTCTTTTAAACAGCTACTGGTTTAGACTGGACAGTTCAGAATTCTTATGTTCTCTTATCTAATGAATTGTGGAATATCAGTCCTTTTACAATTTTTTATACTAATGATTGAAAGGTTAAGAAAAGAAAATTGATCTGCAATTACCATGATATTAAGGTATTATTAGAGTCTATTATCTCTTTTTAGTTTACTATAGGATTTATTTATGTCTTATTCACTTGAATGTGATCTCTATCCTCATATTGAAGTTAATCTTACTTAAAAAAATCACGGTTCTTCCTTACTGTCTTTAACCCAATAACCGTTTGCTATGGGAAGCAGCTTTGGTGCCCTCAGATGTCAGCCAAGAATGCGGGCAGCAAACATTTACTCTACCCAAACTGTCAGCAAAAAGTAAAAAACACAACATGACAACTGCCCTCCCGGGCGCGCCATCTTTTGAGTGCAGGAGAGCTACATTAGCTTATTTTCAGTTTCTGTATCTTATTCTATATATTTTAACTCATATATGAGTAATAACATATATACGGTGATTCCCTTCAACCACTGTCACCAACTTATATGTCTACTCTTTCCAGCCAAATGATAATAATAATAATAATAATAATAATAATAATAATAATAATAATAATAATAATAATAATAATAATAATAATAATAATAATAATAATAATAATAATAATAATAATTTATCCCTTGAATATAGGATTATCAGCGTGGTGCCATTGGAAAATAACATTCTCTTAGGACAGACACACGTGCATTGTTTCGTGTAAGGAAGTTTATTCGTTGTACATGAAACGCTTTCTTCTTTTGACACCCTAGAATTTATAAATAATAGGATATAACAATTGGCCATTCGAATTATTGTTCTTACTAATCATCAGATTTTTCTTTGACAAGCCATAACAATGGTAAGCAATAAAGTTGATTCCAAAAGATCTCGCATTTTATAGCCCATATAATCCAGTCTTTGGGCTAAAGCTAAAGCTAGGTTTGTTATGAATTCTAAATCATGCACGATGCATGTCCGTTTTGTATATAGAAACAAAATTAAATAAAAGGAAACTATATGAATTTTTAATGTGAGAGAGAGGGTAAGCTCAAGAAGTAATATTACTGATACGAAGAAGTGATAATCCTTGGTGGGAATTATATACATTCGCCGATTTAAAAAACTATAATTGGGGTGGGAATTATCTAGGATGAAGCCGCATAAACGTTATATGCATTGAACACAAATTAAAATTATAATCATTCAGCTAAATCTATGATTTATTTAGAGAGAGAGAGAGAGAGAGAGAGAGAGAGAGAGAGAGAGAGAGAGAGAGAGAGAGAGAGGCATAACCAAAGTAATGATCAGTTGTTGTTTGTTGTTTTCATCTCCTTTCCTACCTGCATCGAGTTTGGTGGGTGGAACCATTCGAACATTAGTTAGAGAATGGTGCCTCGGATTATCCCGAGTCCATTTGACCGATTCCAATTCCTTGTGTCATGGGCAATGGCGGATTTAGTGATCTCCCTTTTGTACAGGTAAACGAATTTTAATTTCCCCGTGACCTTTGACCGTCGACAAAGAAATTCCGAACTGGCCATCATCAATGAAAGAAGGAACTGGAATCTTTCAAAAGGACTCGTTATAATTCTAGACATTAGTACCAAACACATCAAATTCGACAAGGGTAGGAGGTACTGGGGCCTGTAAACAACAACAACCGATCATTTCATTCGATATCAACTACCTTGCTATCTACAATTTTCTGTATTTGCCTGTTACCCATATCATAGTCAAACCAAAATGACAATGGGCATGTAGTACGTTTTAGACGTTGCCACTTTTCCCAGATTTGATTGATAAAACAAGACCTAGGTTTGGGTGTCGTGTAGATGTGGCAACACGTCGCCACACCTTCCCATGCTAGGTCTGAAAATGAAAACAGCTTGACACTTGTTTTGCGCATCTAACCGTGAAGACGTAAAATGAACTGAAATATGAAGAATGAAAATCATTAAGTAAATTGCTTTGATTAGAAGGATGGGTGAAGATAATCTAGTTTCTAATCACCCAAATAAATCATATTAACGCCCAAATCTAGCCCGGACTCACCGATGAAAATAAATGATAAATTGGGAAAAAAAAAAAAAAAACAAAAAAAAAAAACTTACTGTCATGGGCCCATCAAGTGTTGACAGATTAACTCGGTCTTGTTCCTTGCGGCCTCTTTCTTCTGGACAGCCCAGAGGGAATGATAATTAGAAATTTATGACCCGATTAAAGAATCCCGAACTGTGGAATGCAGATTATCTGTAGTCAGATTATAAGTCAGGAAGAAGTTTGGAAACGTAGCTAATGACGTCCATATTGTGCGCTGTTTCTGTGTGCACTTTAAATCTAATTATATACATAACACACTCATCCATACTCATATATATATATATATATATATATATATATATATATATATATATATATATATATATATATATATATATATATATATACGTGTATATATATATATATATATATATATATATATATATATACGTGTAATATATATATATATATATATATATATATATATATATATATATATATATATATATATATATATATATATATCTATATATATATATATATATATATATATATATATATATATATATATATATATATATATATATATAGTGTTGTTAGAATTTTCTAACGTTATATCTTATCAATGACAAAATTGTTAGGTTCGAATTTCTGTATAGGGCAATAGTATTCAAAGGAGGTTGATGTACAATACAAAGAAAACAGCTCTCTCTCTCTCTCTCTCTCTCTCCTCTCTCTCTCTCTCTCTCTTTACACGACTTACTAAAATGAATATTTTGATTAAGGAAATTTTGATACCGATAAATTTCATTATCTGTCTTTATAGATTTTCATTTATCGATGTAATGAAACTGCCACCGTTGTCAAATACGAACTCTTAGGATCGGAAATCATTACACATTTATCTTACTTTATTGTCTTCACCTTGTTAGCCCTGTTCTCGTTTTTATCATTCTCACTGTTGGATGAATTTTCAGTAATGTCTGTTGTGTAAGAATTTTTTACATAGCTTTCATTTAGAATATGGTGCTAGTGTATTGCTTCATGAATGAGATTGTGCGTTCTATATCTAACCTCTTGTTCAGTAACGTTCCATTACATTTTTTTATATTCCAGTGGGAATAATGTCAATAAACTACAATTACGTACTTATCGGTTTTCATTTGCGATAGAGCTGGAAAAGAAAAAAAGAGAAGAAAGCAACTCACGCCTTATGCTAAGTCTGCTTAGATAGGATTATAGCCCTTTCACCCCCTGCTTCGAAAGACCAAAATTCCGTGTAAGTGAACTACCAGCCAGCAGCGTGTTGTTCTCGCTACAAAGCGATGTCGCCAAGTGATTGGCGAATTCCCGCATTAGATATAGAAAATCAGGAAAATTATGATAAAGGGGGTTCAGGAGTAAGTGTTTTTGTTAGGATAAGGTCAACATTACCTCGGACCTAGAGCGAATCCATTATAGAGGATTTACCTTGAAAGAAAGGCAGGAAAAAATCAATCGTATATATACGTACAAAACGTCACGCTCAAAACATCTGCTCCTCGTATATATATGTAGTAAACGGCTCATGTAGCGTTGGCTTGCTACATATACTTACGTACCAAACGGTTAAGGGTTTAATATAAATATGATAATGTATATATTTCTATCGATTTCGTTCGATCCTGCAAACACCATCATTCGAGAGTAACGTTGGTATTATCAATTTTATATTAAATATTATTTTACTTTTACAGGTAAACTCTGTGGACCTTACTTTCCATATTTCACTACTCTTATTATACCTGGAATTGCAACGGTAATTGTTAATTGTAGTGCCCAAGAGGAAGCTATAATAAGGAAGGTAGAGAAAACTGCCTATAAATCAATTTGGTTGATGCATTATTATTATTATTATT
>NC_087214.1:75645264-75660264 GCF_015104395.2 Macrobrachium nipponense
TTCTCCCCCAATGTATTCTCGGGCTCTGTGGACACAGCCAGTTATGAGGTATTTGAATCCTTTTCTTTTCTTGCCTCTGAATTGTTCCAGCGCTGCCTTAAGTTTCCATTTATGAACGTGCGACCAATTTCTGTGACTTATTGCAAACAGAACCAACCATTTTACATCAAATTATAAGTGACTCATCATGTTCGAAAATTGGAAAAAAAATGCCGAAATACTAAATATTGTGGTATTCAATTCTGCTTCAGGTGTTTATTAAATAAAAGATTTCCTATGATGCTTCAGTCTTATATGTTGCTTAATAATAGTTGTATTTACTTGTTAACTTTTATTTCATATTTGAATGCTTTTGTTCTTCCTTCTGATGGGGTTGTCTGCGGTCTCCTGAAAGTTATATATATATACTATATATATATATATATATATATATATATATATATATATATATATATATATATATATAGTATATATATATAACTTTCAGGAGACCGCAGACAACCACATCATAATGTGCATCTTTAGTCTGTCGAGATAAAAATGCATACATATTAACATCAAATAAAAGCAGGATTCCTAATATAACAAGTAAATTTAATACAAGGCTAAAATTGACTTAAAATTTACAGAAAGGCCAAAGGCCAAAACGTTAACGACAAGTAAAACGAAGAGGTAAAAAGTACCTAGGCGCAACCAACCGTTAGTTGAGAAGGAAGGAGGTGAGAATGACTAGTGTGTGGTAATTGCTTCCTAGCAAAGAAAGTAAAGGAAAGGAGAACGCATTTTCGAGAAGTTCAGCATAGGAGGTTTTCGCGCCCGTGTTGGAGGCACCTGTAACCTGTTCCTCGCAGCTGTTCTGGAATCGTCGGCGTGTTGTGGAGCGCAAAAATGCGCCAATGTGACATGAGAAATACAGCGATTTCTGATGCAATACCTCGTCTAGATTCATCTAGGGAGTCCTAATAAACTCGGAGTCCTGTGACGCTCGCCGTAGGCTCGGCCCCCAGAATGCCGTATAAATATGACGAACGAACTTTGGAGAGCAGTGATCGTAGAAGAGAGAGAGATCGTAAAAGAGAGAGATCACCAGTTAGTCACAGAGCCCACAGATCAGATTATCAGTGAGAGATCAGCAGCAGTGATCTTCAGAGAGAGACTAGAGACGAAGGAACCGACGAAGTATCAATCAAAAGAAGAGTTTGTTCGGAGTTGTTGGATATTGGTCTAGTCGTCTTCAGGAGTGGACGAATTATCTCGTGTTATCTCGACGTCGAGCAGACTGCAGAGAAGAAAAGGTCCCTTGTACAGGTTTTGGATATTTCCTAACTTACAGTAGACTAGTTTCTGCAATACGGGGTCAAGAGGACGAACCTGCAATTGCCGCTCTACATTTATGAAGCCTGCGTGTCGAATCACCAAATCAAGTAGCAAGTATTTGAATTGCCTCACTGTTCCCCCAGTTCATGCAGTGTAAGATTCGTCTTTTTATGTAAATAAGGAGATACCATTCTGCATTTACCTTTGTAAGTAAGCTTGTAAATAAACCTTTGTTGTGTTAGTGTTTCTTTCTATATTCGTATCCCCAGTTTCAACTGTTTGTGTTGATATATTTTTTTTATTTCATATCGAACCTGAAGCAGACCTCTCTCAGAGGCCGTAACATTGTGTCGACCTTTAACCAGGATATTTCGACACCATAACATTGTCTCTGAGATCTCAGAGTCCGTAACATTGTGGCGACCTTGCCTAGGCTATCAACACTTTAACAGTTTGAAACAGGGAGAATATAGAAAGAATCAGAACAAGTGAGATGGTGAAAGAGTTTATTGAGTCAGGTAAGCTACTAGGTCTAGAGGGGATTGATCTCCGTGAATATGTGGAAAGGAAAGCAAGAAAAAAGTATGAGATAGATGAAAGAGCAGCTAAGAGAGAAGTGAGGAAAATACAGCGAGAGAGAGAAATGTTGGTAATGCAGCAGGAAGAGAGAGAGAAAGAACGTATGCATGAGTTGGAAATTGCTCGGTTAAGGAAAAGTACTCGTAACAGTCGGACAGGCGAAAACGAAAACAGAGCTGATAGGTTAGGTATCAGTTCCGTGTTGAAATTAGTACCAAAGTTTGATGAAGAGGATGTTACGACATATTTCATGTGTTTTGAAAAGTTAATGGAACGAGTAGGTTCTCCTAAAGAAATGTGGACTTTATATTTGCAGTCAGTTTTGAGTGGTAGGGCGCTTACTGTGTATAGTTGCATGTCTAAGGAGGAATATGATAATTACGATATCGTGAAAGAAACCGTTCTTAGCGCATATAGGTTGGTACCAGAGGCGTACCATAAGAAATTTAGAAATTTGAGAAAGGATGAAAATATTACGTATGTAGAATACGGTAAGAAGTTAGATAGACTGTTTTTTTTTTTTTTGGTTAACTTCTTCTAAGGTTGAGGATTTTGATAGTTTGAAGAACTTAGTATTGTTAGAAAACTTCAAAGATAACGTATCCCCTGAGATTAAACTTTATATAGAGGATAGGCGAGAAGTATCTTTTGCAGGAGCAACTAGGCAAGCTGACGAATATAGTCTAACTCATAATTTGAGATTTCATTTTTGCTGAGTTTTTTTAAGTCCAATTCTTTTCCACAAGACGTAGTTTTGAAAATTGTCAACCAGATACTTTCAAAGTTTTTTCAGCCTTTATCTCCTAATTTTGATGTTCCAAAAAGGTTATTTTATGCTACTATTCCTCATATTTCTGATCTGAAATTCATATCCAGTTTAAAACAAATCATTGAACAAGAAATTCCGTGTCTCAAGGTCAAATTAATATCAAACAATCCTTGTACCATAGGTTCCTTTTTTAATTTCAAAGATCGCCTTCAGCCCTTCATGAGATCCAACGTCATATATAAATTTACATGCCCTGGATGTCCAGGTTCTTACGTTGGATCAACTCGAAGGTTGCTGAGGGTTCGATATTGCAGTCATTTAGGTTTTAGTTTCCGAACAGGACAAAGAATAAAGCAACCTGAATTTCTAATATCAGGAACCATGCTTTTAATTGCAAAATTGAGCTTCAGAAAGAACAGTTCACAATAATAGATCATGTCAAAAATCCTGATCACTTGACTACCCTCGAGTCATTATATATTAAGAAACTTGTTCCTTCGTTGAATGGTAATACTTCTTCAGCCACTCTACACCTGGCATAGTTAACGTCGTCACCTGCTTTTGACGACAGGTCATTCCATCTTCTCTCCTCATGGACGGTTAGTGTTTTGGGTGTTCTCTCTCTTTTTACTGTTTTTACTTTGTACTTTGCTTTTTTTTTGGTTAATTTTAAGACTATTTTAATTCATGTGAGTTCTGTTTGTGTTTTATGGCTTTATATGTTATTTATTTGTCTTATTGCTCTTTGCAGACTGATGATGCACAGATGTTTTTATGTGCGAAACGTTTCATAATAAACTTCATCATTTTACAACTGGTATCATGGACACCCTCTGAAGATTCTTATATATATATATATATATATATATATATATATAAGTATATATATATATATATCATATAATATATATATATATATTATATATATTAAATTTCCTATGTTCTATATCCAATTCACGCTACTCCGGGAATATCAGCGAAAGTTTAAATATAAGTGATAAGTGGATTGATACCGGAGCGTCTCGAACAATGGACGCAGTACCCTCCAACGAACTCCAGGGTACTGGGTAGAGAGTTCGAGACACTTCGTTACCAATCCATTAATCACTTTGAATAATCCCCTTACCGTGATAATCCCAAAGTAACGCTGGATTTGGATACTAAATCAAACATTTGTAGCTCATGATTGTGTATAATTCACGGTGATGTGATAAAAATTCATATATATATATATATATATATATATATATATATATATATATATATATATATATATATATATATAATGAATCATTTACATATTTCTAGAGAATAAAGAGATTAAGTTTCTCAAGTTTATCCTATGGTTATCGATCATTGCGCAGCGGATTAACAAAAGATATATTACCCAGGAGAACTTATGACCCGTCTTAGAGGGCAAGGGGAAAGAGGGGGTGGGGGGGGGGGGGGTGGGGTGGGGGGGCGCCGAAATACAAGGGCTCGAATGCCAAAGCAAAAGGGCTTTGTAAAGTATGAGGTCTCGAGCAAATGCTCTAAGATAAGCTTTTCAAGGATGTACTTCAAATCATAATACTGAGAGGAAAGGTAATATTTTTATTATGATCGTTTGCTATGTTCATTTAGCGTATTTCAATGCTTATAAGTACTTTCATTTTTCATTTGTGAGTAATCCTCCACAAACCGTTATTCAACTTTTCATTTAAGATGGATGTGGAATGACTCTAAAGTAGCAAGATAAAATTACGGAAATATGCTAAGGAGTGTTATTTATGAGTAATGATACTTCTGCTGGAATATAAATTTTAACTGAAACTGCTTTTTAGATTAGAATTCAGTAAGAATATAGTATTAATTTGAAGTATTGATATGAATATTACAGAATTACTCTCAGATAGGTAGTCATGTTTATTTAAACCATTTTAAATACATTACGAAATATGTATTTTTAGTTTTCTGTAAAGAAAACTATTGTGCTGGCTTTGATCGTATACATTATTTCTGTCGGCACTTTTTCTGACCGTACTTTTCTTTTTGTGTCCGCACTTTTTTCTGTCCGCCCTCAGATCTTAAAAACTACTGGGGCTAGAGGGCTGAAAATTGGTGGATTGAACATCCACCTCCCCAATTATCAAACATATCACATTGCAGCCCTCTGGCTTCCGTAGTTTTAATCTTATTTAAAGTTAAAGTAAGTCGTAATCGTGCTTCTGGCAATGATATAGGCCAGGTCACCACCGGGCCGTGACTAAAGTTTCATGGGCAACGGCTGATACAGCGTTATACCGAGAATACCCGAAAAATGGATCTATTCTCGGTGGTCTTAATTATACAATGTACGGAAAACTCGACCCCGCCGAAGAATGTTCGGTGCATTTTCTACTTATTTTGATTAGTCAATAGCGATAATGCTACTCTCTTCAAGGACAACTTTACATAAACCATTTTATAGGTAGGATTAATTGTTATCTAGATTTATATTGTATAATATTTGGTCATAAGCAAATTAGAAAACTGCTACAGAGCTTCATGGAAAGTACAATCTCCTTCAAAGCCTCTTGTAATCCAGTGACAGTTTCTGACTCTTATGAAAGTTCCGTCGAACTCTCTCTCTCTCTCTCTCTCTCTCTCTCTCTCTCTCTCTCTCTCTCTCTCGATCGTACTGCACAGTAAAACCTGCTCTTACAGATAAGTGAGCACGTGATGTCTCCTTGGATGGACTAACAAGTCTTTGAGACATCCTATTCCTTGTAACTCCTTGTAACAATAACAACAAAAATATTGCTCTCTCTCACTCCCTCTTCTTCGGTGTTTCAGCTCTTTCTAATTATTTTGCAATAATCGCAAACATGAAAATAAAACAGTTTCCTGATCTTATAACATCTGTATTTCGGGCTGTCTTCTAAAGATCAATATTCTAAAGAAAACTAAAGCAGCAAAACTTAATAATGTTGGAAATAACTCGTTGGTGAAGATATAGATTCAGATTTTCTTACCAGTTTGGTTTTCAAAGTTAAAACTAGGGACTATTCTGAGTCAAGGCAATTTAAAACAAAAGTAAATCAAGTAGCCAAATGCAGCAGAATTCACGAAAGTTGTCCCAGGATATTATCCTTATACAATGGGTTATTTGTATTAAGGTTATCAAAAATATTGTTTTTTTATTATAGTTTTTTCGTGAAAGTTTTTCATGAAAGTTATTATAATTTTCGAGAGATATGTGATTGCGAAAATAATTAGAAATTAGCAAGGAAAAGGCAATATATCAATTTAATGAAAAAAATTTTCAGTCATGCATCTCACATAATCTTTTGCATAGTGTTATGGCGATAATAGCAATGTAACATAAGCAACAGTAATATCTATATTGCGATCAGCAGCAACAGCTTGCATGATTTACAGAATTTATATATATATATATATATAAATATATATAGTATATATATAGTATATATATATATATATATATTATATATATGTGTGTGTGTGTGTGTGTGTATATAATATATATATATATATATATATATATATATATATTTTTGTGTATATATATATATATATATATCTATATTTATATCTATATATATATATATATATATTATATTATATCTATATATGTGTGGTGTGTGTATATATATATATATATATATATATAATATATATATATATATATATATATATACTATATATATATATATATATATGTGTGTGTGTGTATATATATATATAGATATATATATATATATATATATATATATATATATATATATATATACTGTATATATATATATATAATATATATAAATATAGATATATATATATATATATATATATATACATATTGTGTCGTGCATTTCTCCTGACAGGATTTGGAACTCTGCCACTTGGTTTTCGTACAAAAGGATGCAAGAACATATATATATTCTGTTAACTTGATGTATAAACGGCACCCTTGTTAAAACAAAGAGCCAATGACAAGTGTCATCGCTATTGTATACAAAACCTGTGGTATTTGATTTTATTCAGAACTTCTAAATAAAGGCTATTAATACTGCATAAAAGCCACGTATTTACAGAGTTGATGTAGACAACAGAATCATAAAAAACACTGAATATGCACTGGTTGAAAGCAAACAGGGTAACATGTGATATTGGTTAGCAATAACCCCAAAACAAGCGACACCAACGGGCAAACATTTTAGCAAAGTCATGAATAAGAAATAAGACGGGGGATATCCTGATGGAAATAACGGCGTCTGAGGAAGATCTGACTATAATCCTACTGTCTGAAATACATTTGTATTAATAATAGTCCATTCAAAAGCATTTTTTCGAAGTGAAAAAAAACAGGACCATTGAATAATACGTAAAATAAATTTATATTAATAATAATAATCCAATCAAAAGCATTTTGTCGATTTAAGAAAAACAGGAGTACTGAATAATACGTATAAAATACTCATCACACAAATCTAAAAACAATGGCTGTAACATGAAAGTCATAAAAAAGGGAAAATGGTTAAATCAGTTACATCCGCTCGGGATGAGGATGAAGTTTGTATCTAGAATTGTAGACCTATATTCGGCAGTGTTCCCTGCCAATAGCAGCAGAGGAGCCAAGAGAGAGATTCACAATCGAAGCATAAACTCCGACCCAGAGAATCGTAATGGGAAAGGCCGATGAGGACGCTCCTAGATGGATACACAGTTCTCATTCCATTTCATATACCTCCTAGTTAATGGTTTAGGGTCCACCTGTTCTCAGAACTATCTGCGATTTCCAGATGTATGGCCATATAGAAATGTCATGAGATTTGCAAGGTTGTGTTGAAATAAATATACGTTTTTGATGTCGTGACGCATTGGATAGCTATCAGTCAAATAATCTGACATAAATATTGTATGCAATATGTATATTATATATATATATATATATATATATATATATATATATATATATATATATACATATATACATGTATATATGTATATATTATATGTATGTACATATATGTATGTGCATATCGAATTTATATTTATGTGCTTATATATATATATATATATATATACATATATATATATATATATATATATATATATATATGTGTGTGTGTGTGTGTGTGTGTGTGTGTGTGTGTATGTGTGTGTGTCCATATATATATATATATATATATATATATATATATATATATATATATATATATATATAGATATGTATGTATATAACATCGCAAAACGGTAGCTTTGTTGATTGGCTTTACCCTCTATGCTTACCAATATGCAGGGTTAAACCCAATTAGTGTAACATTCGTTTCAACGGAAATCATATAACTTAAAAGTAGAACATCAATAAAAATATTGTCAATTCTATTGTTTCTTCGTATTTAATAAAAAAAAAAGGCTAGAACTTTCGCATAAATAACTCCTTTAAAAGTATAGTACATGGGATCTGGAATCATTGTGTAATGTTAGCCATCGCTGACACAAGTTTTTTATCATGGGTGAATTTGAATTTATTTTTCTCTCCAGTTTGTGGGAATTTTTTCTTTTCTTTTTTATCTCAGTTCGTGACTTAAAGTCATTGTTCGGGAACGTGTTCAAGATTTCAGCTGTTTGATGCTGCAGACAGATTTATGGGAGAATTTTTGCATTTTTTTAATGCATACGTAATAGCACTATATTTTTTTTCTTCCTGGATATTTATTTATTTTCTTGCATAATACCTTTGTTGTATTTGTGACAACTTTGCCAGAGATAGGAAACTTGGTTAAGTTTTCTAGTGGCCTATGCTGTAGTGCATATGGAGAAGTCTTTGCTTAGACACTTTGAATTTGGAGTTAGTTATAATGATTTGTGGCACATTGGTGATTTTTTCTAGAATTTTCTGGACAATTTTATTTGCCGATTTTTGCTCTTTTTCAGCAGTTATGCTAAACAGAGAGTTTATAGTATTTGACTATAACATTAAGTTATTCTCTGGAGAATTGGAGGTATATTATTTTGGAGATATAATTTGAGATATAATATATTGGAGGT
The DNA here is from genome assembly GCF_015104395.2 of Macrobrachium nipponense. NCBI lineage: Eukaryota > Metazoa > Arthropoda > Malacostraca > Decapoda > Palaemonidae > Macrobrachium > Macrobrachium nipponense. Next base: position 75,653,963 of record NC_087214.1, read on the forward strand.
ATAATATTTTGGCCATTTGATATTTGCCTATGGTGGTGAGAGCTATATTTAGTTCAATTATTTTGCAGCCATCTTAGTTGCAAATGAAGACACATTTTTGTTTGGAGGATATATATGTGGCAATATTTTTTGAGTGTCAGCTGGGTGCTTTGAGTGCATTTTTTTGGAGATGGAGTTACATTTTTTATTATCCTGCTTGGAGATTTAATATTTTTTGGACACTTGTTTTATTCCACATGGAGTTATTGGTGAAATAAGAAGGAATATGGTGTGGTGTGGTTATTAATTAAATGGAGGAAATATTTTTATCACTGGGGTGGTGTTATTATTAATATGGTGATATATATATATATATATATATATATATATATATATATATATATATATATATATATATATATATATATATATATAGGAGATGGCAGTAATTCTTTGGCTGGTGACCTTTTTTTCTTGTGGTTATGACTTTTTTTTCTGGGAGTTTTTTCGAGCCATGAGAAGAGTTCTGTGGTTCTTTCTTTTTGGTTTCGTGACTAATTGGAGGCGAGTGGCATTACTACATTGTGGTCCTATGAAGATGTTATTTTAGGTAGCATATAATTGCTGAATTATGTGTTTATCGTAGTGTTTTATCCCCGATAGGTGATAATTTTTTTATAATTGTGCAGTATCATGTGAGAGTTGTCTTAGAGACAAATTTTGAGCAGCTTAGTCATATCCTGGAGATAATTTAGTGAACTGTGATTACTTGATTTCAGTATAGACCTTTTTTTGAGAATCATAAGTTTCTGAAGTTGGAAGTCTGACTAGACATTTTTATGCTGCAGTTCGAGCACACGTGTCCTCAGGTGGATTTTTGCTGAAAATGCTGTGATGAGTCCAGTGTGATGACTCTCTCCCTCTAATTGTGATTGCTCAGAGTTTTTGCAATATCTGGAAATGTTGACCATAGCATTTCATGAAAGTGTACGTTTAAGAGTTTGCTTTCTGGCCGTGTCCGGTTGCTTGGAAAGTTGCGATGGCCAAAAATCCGTAACTATGCATATTGCATTTGTTGGGAAAACGTGGGGTTGTTTATATCATGCATATATTATGTGTTTTGTGATGGGGAAGTTTACTTGTGATTATCTTTTTTTTATTTTTATTTTTTTTCCTTTTCCTACGAGAGATGTAATTGGGGATAGAGCTTTAAATAGCATTTCTTTTTGGGATGGGAGATGTAATTTGTTGGGCTTTGTGAGTTGAATGAAATGGGCGTTTGACAGTAAGACTCATTGTAATTAACTATGTGAGCAGTAAAGGGTTTTTGCTGTTAAACATTGGAGATTTTTACTGATTTTGTGGGTTGCTGTATTATTAGAGCTTGAGAGAACATTTTTGATTTTTGGATCTGGGCTTGTTACGTGACTTTTTTTTTTTTTCTTGGGCTCATTACTTTTTTTTTTTTTTTTTTTTTTTTTTTTTACTTGTGAGAACTTTTGAGTTTGAAATATGTGTGCAGAAGTCCATGGAGTTGCTGTGAGTTTTGGAGTGTGTGTGTTAGTGTATGAGTTTGGAGAATTAAGTTAGAGAACTTAATATTTTTTAACTTGCGAGTTGTGATAATGACTTATGATTTAGTGGTCATATTAAATGGAGTTAATTGGGAGATGTTCAGTTAGTATTTCTGAATTTTTGAGGTCATTATTTGATAGAAGTAGTATTTCTGGGGTTAATTCTTTTTTTGATTGACCGATGACTCAACTGACATACTTAAACACACCATAATCGTTGTTCCCCGACGCTAGCAAGACGCCCACCAGCCGTACAGAGATGTTGCTGTCATTTGCCCAGGGTACTTACGAGAGTTTCTACGAGTCTATAGAGTTCTACAGCGCTTTTGGGTCTACAGAAGTCGTTGGACGTTTTCCACAGGGAGGCCTTTCGCCTTCCTACAGCTTGCTACAGTCTGTGCAGGGAGTTGCAGACAAAGAGGGATATTAAAGAATCCAAAATGAGAGAAAATTTATACGCCCAAATGTTATTGGAGATGAAGCGTGATAGACATTACGTTGTGCTGCCAGAGACGTGCAGTTACTTATATTTTGTGTTTTGAGCTGGCCAATGTGTTTTTTATATATATGAGCTTTTTTATGTAAGCTATGGCTAGGCAGGGGCTAGCCAGGGTAGTGGCCGAGCTATTCTGTAAAAAGGAGGAATTTACAGATTCATCATATTCAACTTCCCATGGAGACAGAGTCCGAGCGACACCTAGAGAAAGCTGATAAATCTTTTCTGGGCAGGCCAATGTTCGTTCTGTGGGTATGTGATTTCGTGAGGGCTTGTTCAAGGTGCCTTTGAAAAGTGGCTGTGACCAGTTAATTGGGGGTTTGACGAGGAGTGTGAATTCATCTGTATGTTTCCGAGCTATGTCCGTTGATAACGGCAGGTCTAGGTAGAACGGAGGAGACGGCTGCCTTGGGAGAAAGAGCTGGATGGCTCGATATTGTATTTTTTTTGCTTAAGTGATTTTCCAAGCTGTAATGGGTAAGTGTTATCATCCTTCAGCCAAAGGGATGGCTTGTTTTGATATCTTGTAAAGATGTTCCATTTCATTTAATCTTTTGACTTTGTCTTTATGATTGTGTGTGCTCACTAGTGTGTTCTCCTGTCTTTTAAACAGCGCCTTCTAGTGAGGGACCGAGTGTCCTAATGAGGGGGCGCCGAGTGTCCTAGTGAGGGGACCAGAAGTGTCCTAGTGGGGGAACTATAATATTTTTAAAGAATAGATAATTGATGTGACTATTAACTGATTAAGACATTTAAATACCGGGGGTGGTTTATCTGAGTTAGTTTGTCTGTGACTTAACTGTTATCATTCCAATTATTTATTCTTGTAAGACTTGAATTATTTCAACAATACTTTGCTTTGATAAACGTATATATTTTGTGTAACTCTGACTCTAATTTGATGACCTGATGGAATGGAGAGAGAGAGAGAGAGAGAGAGAGAGAGAGAGAGAGAGAGAGAGAGGGCTTTTGCCAGTGATCGCTTTGAGAGAGAGAGAGAGAGAGAGAGAGAGAGAGAGAGAGAGAGACTGAGGGTTACCAGTTCACCTAACGCTCTGGCTTAACGCATACCAAATATTAAAATAGTGGGGGGGGGGGGGGGGGGGGGGTGGCGACGCCCTTCGCTGGTAATGTATTGTAAACAATAGAATATATTGCTTATACAGTGATAGAATAGGCTATTCGCTTTTGTATATTTCCGGGTTTTTGAAATGAGTATTAATTTGAGCATCATATGTTCTTTTTCACCTCACCCTAAAAACATAGAAGAAAAAACGTTGCTAATCTTTGATTCAGCTTTAAATCTCGTACCTAATTCCTTTATCCTCCCAAGTCGATTATTTTCGTTTTTATACCAAAATAATTTGTACATAATTATTTCTGTAATATGGCTTTCATTATTATTGACTCTGTCTCAGCCAATGGAAACGATAAACCGAATAAGGCTTAATCCTGACTGTGTGTATAAGAACAGTGTGATATATTTAAAATTTAAACTTTTATCATTTCTGCTGAAAAGACTTTATTTTTCAGTGCACAAAGTTACATCGCATCCCCTTCAGAATCGTCAGCCTTATTCCCTTTTTACTCCTAATGTAACGGTAAAGATATCAGAATTAGAAAAAGTAAGTTAAAAAATGCCCCCTAAGTTTCTTCGGTGTAATCGAGTTTTCTGCACAGCGTATAATGCTGTATGCAACTCTCAGTCAGTCACATCCCATGAAACTCAGAGCCGCAGGCCATTAAACTTCCAGCCACGACCCAGTGGAGGTCAGTGTTGATGCCAGACTCGCACCATCATGGCAAACTTTTAATCTTGAATAAAATTGCTAACTACTAAGACTAGAGGGATACAATTTGGCAAGTTTGATGATTGGAGGGTGGATGATCAACTAACCAATTTGCAGCCCTCTAGCCTCAGTAGTTTTTATGATTGAAGTGAGGACAGAAAACTAAAAATTTTTGTAAAGAAAAAAGTGAAAACTTAGAACCTTCAAACCTTCCAGAACCTTCAAACCTTCCAGAACCTTCAATCCTTCCAACCTCGTGAGTTCAAAAGTACTTTACATTCATGGAAACGTCTCTACTACTAACGGCCCGTTACGTCGTCTGTCCGTTAGGCCAAAATGCCATTTCTCTACAGAAAGGAATAAGTTCTAGCTTTTTTTGTTCGAGATTCTTCAAACTCTTTACAAAATTTTTTCTTATTTTATTTTCTAACCTTGAAAAAAATAAAGAAAACAACGTGAAATGATACTAATCGTTAGTTTGTTAGGTCACCTATTATTAACCAGATTTGCAAAGCAGTTGAAATTACACTTGGTGTGTGTGTGTGGCTGGACAATTTTAATTCCAGAACGAAATGGAATTGTATTTAATATGAAGATATGTTTACATATATATATATATATATATATATATATATATATATATATATATATATATATATATATATATATATATATATATAGATATATAATATAGGTATTTTATCTATATTGCTGAAATAAATTCAGCAACATCGTACCTATATATCTAAATATATATATATATATATATATATATATAATATATATATATATATATATTCAAATTAAATATTCCACAAGATACGGTAAGAGTTGAATATTCTCTCTTTTGACACATGATAAAATACACACTATATTCATATACAATTCTGTGTCGAGTTACGCCGAAAGGCAATGAAAGAAAATACCCCAAGACCAAGAGAAGTCAGATGAAAACATGATTGAAAACGGTCCAATTTCCCTGACAAGTTTTGAAATAATTCCTGCGCTCAAACAGCTCAAACATCAATCCTTTTTGAAACAGGAGATCTCAAAACTAGATCCATTTCTCTCGCTTGTTTTTTCTTCTAAGCTTCAAAGTACTTATTTCTGGCGGAAATTGGTAACGCACTAGCGAGGTTTTATTTTTTTATTTTTTTTTTATGAGTCAAGATAAAATGAGGAAAGACAGACGTCGCAGGAATGGTTATTGCATAATGAAGAAGAGATTAGAATGGACATTGTTCTTGGAGAATGTGGGATTTGGAAAGAATGCGTGATTGTGATTCTGGATGAACAATAATTAGTATATCAATCAATGTTTTGCATTTGTCCTTTTCGTTTTTATTTACAAAGAATATATTACTTTTTGTTTATATTATTATTATTATTATTATTATTATTATTATTATTATTATTATTATTATTATTATTATTATTATTATTATTATTATTATTATTATTATTTACATGTAGAAGACCCTCTTTTAAACAGCTACTGGTTTAGACTGGACAGTTCAGAATTCTTATGTTCTCTTATCTAATGAATTGTGGAATATCAGTCCTTTTACAATTTTTTATACTAATGATTGAAAGGTTAAGAAAAGAAAATTGATCTGCAATTACCATGATATTAAGGTATTATTAGAGTCTATTATCTCTTTTTAGTTTACTATAGGATTTATTTATGTCTTATTCACTTGAATGTGATCTCTATCCTCATATTGAAGTTAATCTTACTTAAAAAAATCACGGTTCTTCCTTACTGTCTTTAACCCAATAACCGTTTGCTATGGGAAGCAGCTTTGGTGCCCTCAGATGTCAGCCAAGAATGCGGGCAGCAAACATTTACTCTACCCAAACTGTCAGCAAAAAGTAAAAAACACAACATGACAACTGCCCTCCCGGGCGCGCCATCTTTTGAGTGCAGGAGAGCTACATTAGCTTATTTTCAGTTTCTGTATCTTATTCTATATATTTTAACTCATATATGAGTAATAACATATATACGGTGATTCCCTTCAACCACTGTCACCAACTTATATGTCAACTCTTTCCAGCCAAATGATAATAATAATAATAATAATAATAATAATAATAATAATAATAATAATAATAATAATAATAATAATAATAATAATAATTTATCCCTTGAATATAGGATTATCAGCGTGGTGCCATTGGAAAATAACATTCTCTTAGGACAGACACCCGTGCATTGTTTCGTGTAAGGAAGTTTATTCGTTGTACATGAAACGCTTTCTTCTTTTGACACCCTAGAATTTATAAATAATAGGATATAACAATTGGCCATTCGAATTATTGTTCTTACTAATCATCAGATTTTTCTTTGACAAGCCATAACAATGGTAAGCAATAAAGTTGATTCCAAAAGATCTCGCATTTTATAGCCCATATAATCCAGTCTTTGGGCTAAAGCTAAAGCTAGGTTTGTTATGAATTCTA